>NC_060142.1:58780968-59083998 GCF_021461385.2 Schistocerca piceifrons
ACCGTGCCAGACGAGTACGTTGAATCACACTTCCACACACAGAACAGCTACACTTGTGTTTTGTTGTTTCCTAGGTTTTATAGTTGCTGGGGACTTAATTAATTGATTGTGTTAACGGAAATTTTCTTTCATTCTTTGTTGTTGTTCTATGCAGTCAGATTGCGTACAAATACTAGTCAGGGCCAACCGTTTACGAGACTGCGTAACCGGACAGACAGCGACTAAAATTAAAAATAATTGCATATATTTAATTAAGCCCCCATGCACGTGGCGACCGCTGCTTCGGATCGTCCTTTGGAATCTTCTGATAGTAAAAATAGCAGACAGTAGTATTGTTGTAGTAATTTGTAGTTTAGTAATTGTAGTCTATATTGCATATGTAAATTTGGTAATGAACATTTGTAGCTGTCTTGTCTTTCTTCTAATGGTATTTTTGCAGAATTTAATTTTTGATGTCTTGTATATGGGTTTGACAATTTTGTGCAATTATGAAGATTTCAATTGTTCGTTAATCGTGTTTGTTGGGAAGCATTTCGTGTGAATGCTATTGTTGGAGATAAAGTGTCATTGTGTGTAATTTTCGTATAGTGACGAGTTTTTATGTTTTGTAAATGATTACGCGATCGATGAAAAAGGCAAAAATGATGGATAGTCAGAATGAAGAAATTGTTGACATAGCGAACTCGCCAACACAGGAGAACAGTATGATAAATAATGAAGTTGAAAACAATTTAATAAGTCGGGAAAATAGTCCGGAACCATTTCAAAACTTTTCACAATCAAAAAATTTCAGAATACGAGATTAACAACAGGAGACTCTGGAATAGTATCGAACATGGATAACTTTACAGCTTTGACGGAAGAAGTTGGTTTTGCGGGAAATGTTAGGGGCGAAAAGAATTTCGAACCAGTTACTATGGAGCAGTTGATGAGTGCTATATTAAATGTGGGATCACAGTTACGATCTGAAATTAAAATAGAGTTAGGAACAATTAAAACAGAGATAAAAGCAATGGCAACACGGTTAGACTCACGAATAGGGACATGTTTCAAAAAAATGAAAGATGAATCAAAGAAAGAAATTAAAGAAGTACAACCGATTTTGAATGCTCACAATAATAGTTTAATTTCAATAGAAATCAGACAAAAGGAACAGGATAGAGAACAGGAGGAAAGAGATCGCGCGATAGTACAAAAATTTTCAGAGTTAAATTTACAACGTGCACACGATAAGGGAGAAATATTTGAGAGAATCGAGGAATCCGTGCCAAATGACACAATAAATAACCTAACACAACAATGTGAACAGTCAACTACTAAATGTGTCAATACTGAAACCCGAGTCGCGACACTTACGGAAGACGTAAATAAACAGAAAGAACAATTAGGTGACTTATCGGAAAGAGTTGAGGAGATTGCAGATAAATTGACAAGTCTTAGTTTAAATGAGGACAGAGATTCAGATGATACAGCTCCACTGTCATTTGCAGAAACCGAAGAGTACCAGAACGTAAATAAGCATGTTGAAAAACAGGGAAAATTTAATGAACGCGTTAAAAGGGAATTTGAGGCTTTACAAAAGTCAAACAAATTGAAGGCGAAATCGTAGGGAAAGACAGCAGAAGAAATTTAGAATCACAGATAGCAGAGGGGTTGAAGAAAATAATTTGTTTCATTTACGGGATGCAACAAGAGAGCGCCAGGCGCGCGAACTTGACAATAATCGACATTCGGACTGGGACAGACGCGGTAGGTCTTTGTCGCCATGAGGCGAAAACTTTGACTATAAACACTTCTTAACTGTTCGGAAATTTAAGATCTTTCGCAATTCTAAGATTGACATACATCCATGTTCATGGTTATCAATTTATGTACGCACTTCCACCAAATTGGCCACTAAGTCACAAACTGGAATTTATGTGCGGCTATTAATGTCCTCAGGGGATTCACTACACTAAGTGAATATGTGCCGTAGCGTGTACAGGGCCCCGAGCTGTAGTGGTGCTATTTCCCTTTTAGTTTTCTGCACCGCTGCCTACTCTTCTACTATTCTTTGTATCTATCAGAACAACTCTTCAACTATCAATCTATCTAGAGAGTCGGTAAAGAATAACCGGATATGACTATTTTACCCAAAAGCAACTTTGGAAGTTACCGTTTGGACTTACTGTATCTTCAGCAGCATTCATTCGTAGTTTAAACGAAATTTTACCTGTTTATCTTCGTGACAATATTACTTCATATGTTGACGATATTCTTATTGCTAAACGTTCTTGGAGTGAGCATAACAAAATTTTGGATTTATTATTACGTATTTTTGCAAGAGTTGGCATTACAGTGAACTTGGAAAAATCTGAATTTGGTCGTTCTAAGGTGAAATTTCTTGGTCATATTATTTCTACAGAAGGTATTCTTCCTGATCCAGAAAAACTAGACGCTATTCGTAATTATGCTGTTCCTACCACAAAACATGAGGTTCGTAGTTTCCTTGGTGTCTGTAATTTTCTTAGACGCTTTGTTAATTTGGACGATTTGGCGACACCTCGTTTATGTGAACTATCTGGAAAGAAATCTAATTGGTGTTGGGATGAGGAAGCTCAGTCAGAATTTGAACAACTTCGTGATGCTTTAGTTGCTGCTCCACTTCTTTCACATCCGGATTTATCTAAAGATTTTTGTTTGGCGACGGACTCATCATACAAAGGCCTAGGTGCACACTTATTTCAAGAGATAGAAGAAAACGGCGTTGTAGCACAGAAAACTATTGCATTTGGAAGTCGTGTTCTCTCTAAATCAGAAAAGAATTATTCGATTACGGAACTTGAAGCCTTGGCTGTTGTATGGGCTCTCACAAAATTTCGGACATTTTTGTATGGGAGACATACTAAGGTTTACAACGATCATCGAGCTCTGGAATTTCTTATGTTAACAAAATTAACACATGGAAGATTGTCACGATGGGCGCTGTATCTACAGGAATTTGATTTTAGTATTGTTTACATATAGGGTTCTTCAAATATTATTGCTGATGCTTTATCACGTGCACCTATGGGTTTGAAACAAAGTGCTGAGGAGGAGTGCAAGGAAAACAATTATTGTTTGATGTATATTCAAGGTGTTGCGTTTGAGAATTTTATTTCGTCTTCGCTCCAGGACATCGCTAAGGAGCAAAATAAGGATCCAATCTGGAAGGACATTAAGAAGAAGTGGAGGAGAAAGGAAAGTGTAGCGATTAGACAGTATTATTTAGTTCGCAGTGATATTCGTTTTAAACGAAAATCGGTTGACAACTCTGTTTGGTTAGTTTGTATTCCTGATGAGTGGGTTAATAAATTGATTTGGTACACACATTTCAGTTATGCACACTTTGGTCCCAGAAAATGCTTTCATAAATTACGAGAAAATTGCTACTTCAGTAATATGGAAAAACGTATTCGATCTGTTCTTGCCAAATGCAAATTATGTCAAAAGGCTAAGCCGCTAACTATTTCTCACAGAGCTCCGTTGTTTCCTATCATTCCAGCGAAATTAAAGGAGATGACTGCAGTCGGTTTGTTCGGTCCAGTGGTTCGTTCTACTAATGGTTTTGCGTACATTTTGGTAGCAGTGGAATTGACATCAAAATATGTGTGCTTAACACCTTTACGCAAAGCAACAGCTCGTTCAGTATCTAATGCTTTCATCAAACATTTTCTTAAAGAAGTGGGTCATGTTGATAAAGTTATATCAGATAATGGATCACAGTTTCATTCTAAAATTTGGCTTCGTACTCTACGGCGTCGGAAGATTAAACCAATTTTCATTTCACTTTTTCACCCTCAATCTAACGCTTCAGAGAGATGGATGAAGGAAATCAATAAGTTGTGTCGACTTTATTGTCATCAGAATTACAGAGCTTGGGATCAGTATCTTCATATTTTTCAAAACATTCTGAATGAACTCCCTAATGATTCAACTTCTTTACCGCCTATATTCATATTAAAAAATAAAGCACTGACAAATCGCATTTCTGAAATCGTTCCTTTTCCGCCTACACGGAAACTGCGGCATTCTGAAGTTGTGAACCTGGCTCTACAAAATATTGCATCTGTGGTTGCTAGAAGAAAGAAATCAGCTAAACGTGCTGGTCGTTTAAAAACCTTGTCAGTTGGTCAAAAGGTGTTAATTAAGTCTCACCGTTGGTCTCACAAAGGAAAAGGCTTGTGCCGCAAATTTTTTCTGCTTTATAACGGTCCATATAGAGTTCGCAAAATCATTCATGATAACACTGTCGAAGTAGAAACTCTTAAATCTCGGCGCGCTAAGGGAATACATCATATATCGAACGTTAAAATTTTTGTGGAATGACATACTTTTGAGAAACTAACAGCTACATGTAAACATGCAGAGAATACAAGGATACCGGGCTGTGTTTTGGCGGCGGCACATACTCAAAGCAACAGTCAAGTCTGCGCGGCGCACAAGGCAGTCGTTGACCGCAAACAATTACTTCCTACGTCACGCGTACCTACAGCTGATCGAGCGTTCAGTGCGAATGCACTGACAGCCGTAAACAAATACAGGGTCTAATTTCTCTGATTAATTTCAGTATAAGCTATAGTGACTTGATAAATTATGTTATTAACGTTCAGTATTTTTCAGGATACAGTTGTATAAAATATTTAAGAACTTCAGGTTAATTCTATGTGTGTCCGACGTTAAGAGGACTTGCTATCGAGAAATTTTCAGGAAGAATGTAATTTCGAAGAAGAAACTAATAAATTAAAAAGGTAACTATTAATTTAGTTTATTTTTCAGGTAACATATTTCCACTTAGGTACGTACTTTCGACGTAATTTGTTGCTCGCGATTACGTGATTCATACATTGTGCTAAATTTCATGTTCTATGAATTTACTTGTGAGGCGACGTGCTTGCGTACATTATCTGATTTTGACAATGATTGATTAATGAACAGGGTTGTTATTTGTGTATATTATGCATTACATGGCTGCTATTCTTTTTCACTGATGTCACATTTTTTTTATTATGTGCCTGCTGTGCTTATTTATTTAAATTATAATTGTCACCTGATTAATTGTGCTGAATGTAGTCATGTATGTAAGTTATACTTTGTGATTTATCTGCTTGCGCCTTCATGTTTACTTATTAAGATTACATATGAACATTTATTTGCTTATGCTGATATGATGCTAATGACCTGTTTATTACGTTAGATACATATTTGCTGCTTTGCGTATGGATTGCATATTTATACATTTCTGTTTGTTGTCATAACTACTCTTCATTTTGGTATATAGAAATGCTGATATACTGTGTACGAACATAAAGTTTAGGTTACACTATGGTATTAATTATTGATTGTTTGCTTGGCAGAGCCTCGTTGTAGGGATTGTGCTACATCCACTTGTTGACATTCTGTTCTCTACTGGTATATTTACTCGCTGTTGCATGTTTTGCTTACGCTTAGTGCCTTATCTTTTAAGATAAGAAAATGAACTGCTGTAATTCTACGAACGACATTGGTACAAGAAACTTCGTTGAAGTCACATGAGCTGGAGGTTTTATGGAAGCTGTATAAATTATGTGCTAATAGAAAGGAAGCTAACGACATGAAATACCAACACTAGGTTTAGACCATTGACAGTTATTACACTGCATTCTTCGTGAGCAATTGAAATAGCAAGTGACAGTTGACACAAGAAATACTCCACATGTTTGCTTCTGTTTTGCCATGATTCTTAAAGTGGTGTACACACTGTGAACTATTACTATCATACACACTCCGTACTCGTACTTACTTACGGAAAGTTATTCAAACTAAAGGCTGTTAGAGGTCATGTATGCATTTCTTTTATTTTATGATGGACAAGGTAACCAAAATGTATTTTATAATTCATAATGAGTAGAAGATTTGGCTCAGGTGGACTACACAGAGGTTGTGTGTGGACATTGTGTCTTCAGATTGTATGGGATGATGAATTGAAGTTTGCACTAGGATTTTATCTGTGCTTGTTCGAGGAGACTGACTAGAGGAAAGAGTTGTTATGGAGGTGAAATGATATTGGTGATAAGGTTTATATGTATCGACGTATTGAAGAGGTATTATTGAGGTATTGAGATTGTGTGAAGTTGATGATTATTGGAGTTTTGGTGGACAAGAGGTAAGGTAATTGGTATTGGTAATAAGGTTTATATGTATCGACGTATTGAAGAGGTATTATTGAGGTATTGAGATTGTGTGAAGTTGATGATTATTGGAGTTTTGGTGGACAAGAGGTAAGGTAAATGATATTGATGATCAGGTTTATATGTATCGACGTAAGAAGTATTATTGAAGTATTAAGATTATGTGATGCTGATGATTATTGGAGTTTTGGTGGATAAGAGGCAAAGTGAGGAGCATATTTTTTTTTGTTGGTTTATATGGAACAAGGACAATGAAGATGGCAGACTAGAACACTAAAGTGGAAGGAAGATTGTCTACACACACTTTGTTAAATCAATAAGCAGTACATACTTTTTATTGGAGAGACGAAGTATTTGCATATCTTGGCACACTGACAGTTGTTCAGCAACCGTACATTTGATTTGGCTTGGCAAAAATTGGTCTTGACATGATGACTACGACGTTGACTAACTATTATTGACTGTTATACATTGCTGCCACTACTACTTGATACACAAGTTGAACATCAAATTTTGACAGAATTGCATTTACACAGTAGCACTTAATGTGGGTGAAAGATGAGTGAGTGTGTTTTGTGTGTTTTCCTTTCCTAATCCCAAATAATTGGTACCGACCTATTTCCTAAATCTTATTTTACTTGTTTGTTGTGGCTTGCACTGACACCCATAAATAATATACGTTTACTGATATTTGTGTATTTGTAATATTTAATATGACAATTATCTGATATCATTTGTGTGTTTATTATAATTTGTATGTTTAGTGTAAGAGCTTTGAGAATAATTTTGTAAAAGCAATTGTGTGTGCATTCAAACTGTTGTTCATGCCTGCACCTGTTCAACATTAATGGGTGCCACTTGGAAATGTTTAATTTCTGCTAATGAACTCTGATGAACTGTCTGATTAGTGACAGTGAATATTATGGACTGCTGTCTGCACCTGTTCAACATTGCTTGGTGCCACTGATGGAACTGCTTCTACTGAAATGATGTCACTTGTTGGTGTCTGCACATGCTCAACATTGCTGGGTGCCACTGATGGAACTGCTTCTACTGAAATAATGTGACTCGTTGGTGTCTGCACCTGTTCAACATTGCTAGGTGCCACTGATGAACTGCTTCTACCGAAATGATGTCACTTGTTGGTGTCTGCACCTGTTCAACATTACTGGGTGCCACTAATGGACTGCTTCTACTGAGATAATGTCACTTGTTGGTGTCTGCATCTGTTCAACATTGCTGGGTGCCACTGATGGAACTTTTTCTACCAAAATGATGTCACTTGTTGGTGTCTGCACCTGCCCAACATCGCTGGGTGCCACTGTTGGAACTGCTTCTATTGAAATATTGTCACTTATTGGTGTCTGCACCTGCACGACATTACTGGTTGCCACTGATGGACTGCTTCTACTGAAAAGATGTCACTTGTTGGTGTCTGCACCTGTTCAACATTACTGGGTGCCACTGATGGACTGTTTCTACTAAAATGTCACTTGTTGGTGTCTGCACCTGCTCAACATTGCTGGGTGCCACTGTTGGAACTGCTTCTATTGAAATATTGTCACTTGTTGGTGTCTGCACCTGCTCAACATTACTGCGTGCCACTGATGGACTGCTTCTACAGAAATGATGTCGCTTGTTGGTGTCTGCATCTGTTCAACATTACTGGGTGCCACTGATGGAACTGCTTCTACTGAGATAATGTCAGTTGCTGGTGTCTGCATCTGTTCAACATTGCTGGGTGCCACTGATGGAACTTTTTCTACTAAAATGATGTCACTTGTTGGTGTCTGCACCTGCCCAACATCGCTGGGTGTCACTGTTGGAACTGCTTCTATTGAAATATTGTCACTTGTTGGTGTCTGCACCTGCTCAACATTACTGCGTGCCACTGATGGACTGCTTCTACAGAAATGATGTCGCTTGTTGGTGTCTGCACCTGTTCAACATTACTGGGTGCCACTGATGGAACTGCTTCTACTGAGATAATGTCACTTGCTGGTGTCTGCATCTGTTCAACATTGCTGGGTGCCACTGATGGAACTTTTTCTACTAAAATGATGTCACTTGTTGGTGTCTGCACCTGCCCAACATCGCTGGGTGTCACTGTTGGAACTGCTTCTATTGAAATATTGTCACTTGTTGGTGTCTGCACCTGCTCAACATTACTGCGTGCCACTGATGGACTGCTTCTACAGAAATGATGTCGCTTGTTGGTGTCTGCACCTGTTCAACATTACTGGGTGCCACTGATGGAACTGCTTCTACTGAGATAATGTCACTTGCTGGTGTCTGCATCTGTTCAACATTGCTGGGTGCCACTGATGGAACTTTTTCTACTAAAATGATGTCACTTGTTGGTGTCTGCACCTGCCCAACATCGCTGGGTGTCACTGTCGGAACTGCTTCTATTGAAATATTGTCACTTATTGGTGTCTGCACCTGCTCGACATTACTGGGTGCCACTGATGGACTGATTCTACTGAAATGATGTCACTTGTTGGTGTCTGCACCTGCTCAACACTACTGGGTGCCACAGATGGACTGCTTCTACTGAAATGATGTCACTTGTTGGTGTCTGCACCTGTTTAACATTACTGGGTGCCACTGATGGACTGCTTCTACTGAAATAATGTCACTTGTTGGTGTCTGCACCTGTTCAACATTACTGGGTGCCACTGATGGACTGCTTCTACTGAAATGATGTCACTTCTTGGTGTCTGCACCTGTTCAACATTGCTGGGTGCCACTGATGGACTGCTTCTACTGAAATAATGTCACTTGTTTGTGTTTGCACCTGCTCAACATTACTGGGTGCCATTGATTGAATGATATTTGTGTAAACTATAATGTAAAATCACGTGTATGCAAGTATTTGTATTCCTTACTGTATTTTATGCATTAGGTTATTGAAGGGTCAGTGCAAAGCCAAAATTTTATCTAGTTATGTGATATTTAATTATTAATATTATCTTTTATTTTTGTCTGTATTTTTTGGACGAATTTGGTGGTATTTTCACCACCAATGCTGGCAAAAATACCAGCAAATTCTGGCCCATGGAGGAGGGGCATACGAAAGGATTGGAAAAGGGCACAGGTGATCCCCGTTTTCAAGAAGGGACGTCTAACAGATGTGCAGAAGTATAGACCTACACTCCTGGAAATGGAAAGAAGAACACATTGACACCGGTGTGTCAGACCCACCATACTTGCTCCGGACACTGCGAGAGGGCTGTACAAGCAATGATCACACGCACGGCACAGCGGACACACCAGGAACCGCGGTGTTGGCCGTCGAATGGCGCTAGCTGCGCAGCATTTGTGCACCGCCGCCGTCAGTGTCAGCCAGTTTGCCGTGGCATACGGAGCTCCATCGCAGTCTTTAACACTGGTAGCATGCCGCGACAGCGAGGACGTGAACCGTATGTGCAGTTGACGGACTTTGAGCGAGGGCGTATAGTGGGCATGCGGGAGGCCGGGTGGACGTACCGCCGAATTGCTCAACACGTGGGGCGTGAGGTCTCCACAGTACATCGATGTTGTAGCCAGTGGTCGGCGGAAGGTGCACGTGCCCGTCGACCTGGGACCGGACCGCAGCGACGCACGGATGCACGCCAAGACCGTAGGATCCTACGCAGTGCCGTAGGGGACCGCACCGCCACTTCCCAGCAAATTAGGGACACTGTTGCTCCTGGGGTATCGGCGAGGACTATTCGCAACCGTCTCCATGAAGCTGGGCTACGGTCCCGCACACCGTTAGGCCGTCTTCCGCTCACGCCCCAACATCGTGCAGCCCGCCTCCAGTGGTGTCGCGACAGGCGTGAATGGAGGGACGAATGGAGACGTGTCGTCTTCAGCGATGAGAGTCGCTTCTGCCTTGGTGCCAATGATGGTCGTATGCGTGTTTGGCGCCGTGCAGGTGAGCGCCACAATCAGGACTGCATACGACCGAGGCACACAGGGCCAACACCCGACATCATGGTGTGGGGAGCGATCTCCTACACTGGCCGTACACCACTGGTGATCGTCGAGGGGACACTGAATAGTGCACGGTACATCCAAACCGTCATCGAACCCATCGTTCTACCATTCCTAGACCGGCAAGGGAACTTGCTGTTCCAACAGGACAATGCACGTCCGCATGTATCCCGTGCCACCCAACGTGCTCTAGAAGGTGTAAGTCAACTACCCTGGCCAGCAAGATCTCCGGATCTGTCCCCCATTGAGCATGTTTGGGACTGGATGAAGCGTCGTCTCACGCGGTCTGCACGTCCAGCACGAACGCTGGTCCAACTGAGGCGCCAGGTGGAAATGGCATGGCAAGCCGTTCCACAGGACTACATCCGGCATCTCTACGATCGTCTCCATGGGAGAATAGCAGCCTGCATTGCTGCGAAAGGTGGATATACACTGTACTAGTGCCGACATTGTGCATGCTCTGTTGCCTGTGTCTATGTGCCTGTGGTTCTGTCAGTGTGATCATGTGATGTATCTGACCCCAGGAATGTGTCAATAAAGTTTCCCCTTCCTGGGACAATGAATTCACGGTGTTCTTATTTCAATTTCCAGGAGTGTATATCTCTAACGTCGATCAGTTGTAGAATTTTGGAACACGTGAAACGTCCTCTTAGAAAAATTATACATGACTGTGCTTAAACTGACACACAATATTTTTTAGCGCAACGCAATCTGACTTTCAGTAATCCCTACAAAAGAATGGCCCTGACTAACATTAACCTAAACCTTTCACGAATCAGTTACCTCACAAAAATCTTCGTTACTCGAACTACTGCAATACAGCGAGCGCCACTACTGCCAGCTAAATAAGAGATTCAAACTACTAAAGGCACTAACTACTGATAGGCATAGTTAGCAAAAGAAAGATTTTGATAGAGAACAAACAATGTATTTACCTTAATAGTGTTCAAAAGTCATAATATATATAGCAGTTCATGACATCCATTCTTACAAATGTACTGTTTCTGATGGACACACGTCCAGATCATCCGCTCTCAAAAATCCGCCATCTCACTTCCCCCCATCCACCACTGCGGGCGGCTCACCTCCAACTGTGCAACGCTACGCGCTGTTAACATCCAGCTGATCAACACTACAATAGCCAACAACAATGCAAACCAGCCACAGACTGCACACAGCACAGCCAGTGATTTTCATACAGAGCGCTACGTGGCGTTACCAATACAAAAAACCTAAACAGCCTACTTACACACGTATTATGTCCGAGTATAATAACTTTTCTGGAGACTAGAAATCTACTCTGTAGGAATCAGCATGGGTTTCGAAAAAGACGATCGTGTGAAATCCAGCTCGCGCTATTCGTCCACGAGATTCAGAGGGCCATAGACACTGGTTCCCAGGTAGATGCCGTGTTTCTTGACTTCCGCAAGGCGTTTGATACAGTTCATCACAGTCGTTTAATGAACAAAGTAGGAGCATATGGACTATCAGACCAATTGTGTGATTGGATTGAAGAGTTCCTAGGTAAAAGAACGCAGCATGTCATTTTCATCGGAGAGAGTCTTCCGAAGTAAGAGTGATTTCAGGTGTGCCGCAGGGGAGTGTCGTAGGACCGTTGCTATTCACAATATATATAAATGACCTTGTGGATAACATCGGAAGTTCGCTGGGGTTTTTGCGGATAATGTTGTAGTACATCGAGAGGTTGTAACAATGGAAAAGTTACTGAAATGCAGGAGGATCTGCAACGAATTGACGCATGGTGCAGGGAATGGCAATGGAATCTCAATGTAGACAAGTGTAACGTGCTGCGAATACATAGAAAGAAATATCATTTATCATTTAGCTACAATATAGCAGCTCAGCAACTGGAAGCAGTTAATTCCATAAATTATGTGGGAGTAGGCATTAGGAGTGATTTTAATTGGAATGGTCATATAAAGTTGATCGTCAGTAAAGCAGATGCCAGACTGAGATTCATTGCAAGAATCCTAAGGAAATGCAATCCGAAAACAAAGGATGGAGGTTACAGTACGCTTGTCGGCCCACTGCTTGAATACTGCTCACCAGTGTGGGATCCGTATCAGATACGGTTGATAGAAGAGATAGAGAAGATCCAACGGACAACAGCGCGCTTCGTTACAGGATCACTTAGTAATCGCGAATGCGGTACCGAGATGATAAATAAACTCCAGTGGAAGACTCTGCAGGAGAGACGCTCAGTAGCTCAGTACGGGCTTTCGTGGAAGTTTCGAGAACTTACCTTCACCGAGGAGTCAAGCAGTATATTGCTCCCTCCTACGTATGTCTCGCGAAGAGATCATGAGGATAAAATCAGATAGATTAGAGCTCACACAGAGGCATACCGACAATCTTTCTTTCCACGAACAGTACTAGACTGGAATAGAAGGGAGAGCTGATAGAGGTACTCAAAGTACTCTCCGCCACACACCGTCAGGTGGCTTGTGGAGTACTGATGTAGATGTAGATGTAGTGTGGGGTCCAGCTGATATGATCACGAGCCCAGGAAAAGCGCTGCAGGCAATGTGGTGCTGTTAGCAAAGAGACTAGCGTCGTTCGTCTATTGCCATAGCCCATTAACGCCAGATTTTGTCACACAGTCCTAATGGATACGTTAGTTATTTCACACAGTGTTGCTTGTCTGTTAGTACTGACAATTATACGCAAACGCCACTGCTCTCGTTCGTTGAAGTGAAGGCCTTCGGCCACGGCGTTGTCCGTTGTGAGAGGTAACGCCTGAAATTTGGTATTCTCGGCACATTCTTGAAACTGTGGCTCTCGGAATATCGAATTGGCTCTGGCTCTGAGCACTATGCGACTCAACTTCTGAGGTCATCAGTCGCCTAGAACTTAGAACTAATTAAACCTAACTAACCTAAGGACATCACACACATCCATGCCCGAGGCAGGATTGGAACCTGCGACCGTAGCGGTCACGCGGTTCCAGACTGTAGCGCCTAGACCCGCTCGGCCACTCTGGCCGGCAGTGTTGTGTAACAAGGCTGTTTCGCAGTTAATCGGTTCACGATGATCGGTGTACATTGATTCCATCAACAGCTTGTATGTCACTTCTTTGTAGTTTTCCCTTGTCCCTTTGATATATCTTTTATTCTGACAACAGAAATACCTGTAGTATGAAAAGGTGTTCTTCGTCTCTACGGACAGAGCACAGAAGATTTTCAGGAAGGATTTCTTTCACCTGCTAACTGGAAAATTGTAACAGTCAGAACGTTCGATAATATACTTAATCTGCATCTCTTTCATTTCTAAACGACGTAGCCTATTCGTCCTGGGTTAGTTAGGTGAAATTACCGGAAAGCAAAGGTTAAATCGAAAATTTGTCATAAATATGTGAAATTTGTCCAACTTTGATGAACTCTAGTATGGGAACAGGTGCCAAAATTATGCGTCTGGTCTCATTCCAAGCAAACTTAATGCCTTAGAACTTCAGATAGAACTACGTTTTCGATATTGTGAGTTGTTTACGAGTCATATCCTTTAAACTGCAAAAATACGTCTTTTGAACGTACAATTTTAAACCATAGCACTTAAGCACAACTCAGCCGCGGTGGGGAGTCGACGATAGTCGTATTGGGCCACAAATTAAGCCATTAAAACAATAAAACGTTTTTTAGAGATTTTTCCGATTTGGGTTTTAAACCTATTGGTCTAACGGAAGACTATTAACCCCAGAGAAATGTAGAGATTTTTCCGATTTGGATTTTAAACCTATTGGCCTAACGGAAGACTATTAACCCCAGAGAAAATATGAATATAACCTTCTTTGTAGGAAATTTAATGTAGTTTAATTTTGTACTGGGATGTGTTTTCGCTATAGACGGCATTTTTCGAATTATTAAAGAAAAACGTACAAAAGTGACTTTCAAACGCATCTCCCACCCTCCACTCTCGCCCCACACTGGTCAGAATGTTTAAAATGTTCTACATGGGACTCCTTCCTACCAATGTATAGTTTGGGACTACACGAATTACTTAACATAACCGACATATTTTGGTCTTTATTGACTGGGCTTTCACGCCACCGACATAGTCGGCTAGTTCGTTAAAATTATTAATGTAAAAGTGCCCGTGAGAAAAACGAAATAAAAACTCTTATAAACGTTACATAAAAACTAATTATGTAGACAATTCGATCCAAACTCATCCACTTCCTAGACAGATGGCCAGACAAACAAAACGATGTATAATTTAATGCTGTTATAATTCACAAAAATATTAGGTAAAATTTACGCAAACGTCAGTTTTACAATTAGTAAATTCACGACTGAGCCGCTGACGTAATCAGCCCAGCCATTGAAGACACGGAGATGCCGAATATGGGAAGTAATTCTTGTAGTCGCATATTCTTTTACGGTGGTAGGAGAGAGTGCCATTGAGTGCCATGAACTGCATAATGAAAATCATGACCAGTGGGGGGAGGGGGGGGGGGAGGTGAATGGGAGGGTTGGGGTGCGTTTGAAGATCACTTTTATACGTTTTTCTTGAATAACTCGGACACTTCTGTCTCTAGCGAAAATGTACTCCAGTACAAAAAGCTACATTAAATTTCCTACAAAAAACGTCCATTTCATTATTTCTCTAGACTAACAGTTTTTCGCGTAGAGAGGGAGAGAATATGAAAAAACTTGTGAGGTACGCATTCGCTGTATCTCAGGTGGCTTTTGTAGAGCAATTTTAAGTTGTTTCCCGACTTGATAGACCACAAGCATTCTGTAAAAAAAATTTTTTTCGACCTCCCCTACGCCACTGCGGTACGTTTTAAAGCGCTATTACCTCAGTTACATTTTCAGACTTCAATAAATACAATTATTGTTATCTAATAAATTAACAATATATGCTGCAGTAGTTTCAAGTCTATATCTTGTATTATTGTTTTTAGCAGGAAGAGAGTTGCTGTAGATTGCTAGTATATGAGGTGCGTTCAAAAAATTCCGGAACGTTCGTAATTTCGCGCCAATGGTGTGTTATAGCGAAATGCAGTTGGTATTCCTGCATACATCTGTATTTAACGTGTAACTGTCGGGAATTTCATTGTTGTATGTCTGTTAATTATTGTTCAGTTCTGTACTGAGTAGAACGTTGTGTAACACAATTTACGAATTTCGGAATGGCAGAGTTAGTGGAGCAACACGCCTGCATTAAATTTTGTTTGAGAGTCAAGAGAATCTTTACAGAGACACACCAAATGATGCAGAAAGCCTACGGTTTTGAATGCTTAAGCCGTACTCGGTGTTACGAATGGTTCACACGGTTTAAGAATGGGCGGCCGGAAGTTAAAGATGGCCCTCGTTCAGGACGTCCTTCGACGTCTGCCGACGACACTCATGTCAGGAAACTCAACAAAACTGTGCGTGACAATCGAAGACTGACTGTCCGAGATATTGCAGAACAATGTAACATTTCAGTTGGATCATGTCATAATATCCTGACACAGGATCTTGTAATGCATCTTGTTGCCGCCAAGTTCGTCCCACAGCTCATGAGTCAGGACCAGAAAGAATTTCGCCTCGCAATCTGTGAAGATCTTTTGCGTCGCGCAAATGAAAACGAGATGATCCTTATGAGACTCACAACCGGTGATGAGACGTGTGTCTACGGTTATGACGTTGAGACCAAGGTTCAGTCTTCACAATGGGTCAGGAAAAATTCTCCAAGACAGGGTCAGGACAAACGTTAAAGCTATACTGATAGTTTTCTTTGACTTTGGAAGATTTTTTCATCAGTTCGTGCCACAGGGACAAACTGTTAATCAATGGTACTACCGTGTGGTGCTGCGACGCTGCGAGAAAATATGCGAAGGAAACGGCCTGAAATGTGGCGAGGTAATTCGTGGCTCTTGCATCACGATAACGCACCCGTACAGTGTGTTAACCGTAAGACGGCAGAGTTGTGAGGGAAGTGCGGCGAGAAGAGGAAGCAAGCATTGGCTGGTGATGGTAGAAGAGCCGTTGGGGGAGGGGGGGGATATATATATATATATATATATATATATATATATATATATATATATATATATATATATATATATATATATATGAATGTATGTATGTATGTTTGTCTATTATGCGCTCACAAACCATTTCGAAATGTACTGTAATGTGAATGTGTTTCGAAATAATACAGTAACCAGTGGTGTTTCCATACAAAGCAATACAGTTGCAAGGAAAAATGAAATACAAGGTAATTCGGACGAAATAGGGGGCTCCTTCAAAGTGATCGCGAACAAAATATCTGACATGGAAACTCACCTTTTCTTGCCAGGCGTTTGTGGAGATACGCCAGGATGATTCTTGGAAAACTGTTTGAATCTTCCCAATGCTACGCATGCTTTGTTCTGTGTATGTAGCAGCTCTCACTGAAGATGTGTAAATGGGATGAAGCAATTTTTTCTGCTCCCTTTCCCTTTCCCAGCATTTAATCACACGCAATATAATTTTGCGAGCATCGCTACGTAATACTGGTTTCCTTCTAAACGTAGGCCTACCGGTAGGGGTTGTTGGCGACTCCCGAGATGGGCCAGCAACTGCCTCTTCACTCATTTCAATAATGTTTAGCACAACAGCACAATAAAAACACGCAGAACAGTACAGCGCAAAACAATAACGAAGCAGACGACAATGGCTACCTTGTACAACACAGTCAGCTACGTAATGTTGGCAGCAGTCGAAACTGCGTGCCTACCGAAGCCTCCCGACGTTTACCGACTTCTACCGATTCAGGACTAGGGAGAGGTCTGCCATCTAAAAGTTTACACACTGTACATTCATCTCTGTTGGTGCTTGACTATTGCACAAAAAAGGAAATCACTGTGCTGTCTCACTCTCCGTATTCTCCAGAGCTGACTCCGGCGGGCCTTTTTATTTCCAAAGTTGAAAACCCCGTTGAAAGGATGGAGATTTGCAACGATAGACGAGATAATAGAAAATTCGCAGACGGCGCTTTGCACGATTCAGCAAGAGGGGTACCAAGACTGCTTCCGGAAGTGGAAGCGGCGTTAGGAGAGGTGTATCAATTGTGGAGGAGACCATGCACAACAAGTAAAAGGTAAGTGTAGAAAAATGTTATGAACAAAGTTCTGGAATTTTGAATAGATCACCAGGGACGCAGTATATTCTGTGTAATCAATTGTTTTCCTTAGTACTCCATATTATAAAAATACACAACAGACCACTCACATGGAAAACTGTTTGCAGTACCGGGACTTGAAATCGGGAGAGCAGTTGCCAGTGAAAGGCAAAGGTCCCAGGTTCGTGACCCGGTACCCAACATTCGCTTTTAATGTACCTGTAAGTTTCGTGCCAGACCGTACTCCGTTGCAGGGTACAAAATTTATTCTTGACCATCCCCCAGGCTTCGGCTAAGCCATGTCTCCCAAATATACTTTCTTCCAGGAGTCCTGGACGACCAAGTTTCGCAAGAGAGCTTCTGTGAAGCTTGGAACTTGGGGGATGAGGTACTGGCCGAAGTAAGGCTGTGAGAACAGATCGTTAGTCACGGATTTGCCTTCACATGGCAAAAATCTGGTTTCTAATCCCGGTCTGACACAAACAATTCTAATGTACTGGGAAAGTCCTACCACACTTTTCAGAGTTAGTTTCATTATATTGCTTAGTAGCTGTGAGTGTTTTCTGGACTCCATATTGAACAAGATAATTTACCTATGATCTCGTACAAATTTCACCTCCTCGCTTTAAGAAGCTAACACCGTTATGCCCTCAGAAAACTGTGAACCCGACCTTGGCTGAGTATTAATGCAATGTGCACGGTTTTGTGGTTGCTTCCAAGGTAACTACAAAGAAATATGGGACTTAACATCTGAGATCATCAGTCCCCTAGAACTTAGAACTACTTAAACCTAACTAACCTAAGGACATCACACACATCCATGCCCGAGAAAGGATTCGAACCTGCGACCGTAGCAGACACGCGGTTCCGGACTGCAGCGCCTAGAACCGCTCGGCCACCACGGCCGGCAACACCATTGAATCCGAACGTTGTATTCTGTGTTGATAAAATTATTGTTGAATAAAGATCTTGCCTGTTTAAATTCTTAGAATGTCCCTTGTCACCCTCAGCTCTATTATTCGACTTTAGAAGTGCATCCAATTGCTCCACCTTTCTGTCAAACTCTCATGCTGGTCCG
Source organism: Schistocerca piceifrons (assembly GCF_021461385.2). NCBI lineage: Eukaryota > Metazoa > Arthropoda > Insecta > Orthoptera > Acrididae > Schistocerca > Schistocerca piceifrons. The sequence goes on from NC_060142.1 coordinate 58,799,320, forward strand.
CAGACTAGCATGTTACACGTCGCTTGATTACCATTTACGTATCCAAGCACTTTCCACTCTCGTCGAAAAGACAGGTACGTTGTTTCTTCGCCCTTTTTCTTATTAGGAGAAATGAGGGTGTTTTCTCCATTTTAATAATATTTCTATTACTTACTCTAAATTTTCTTCCTTGGCGTTTTATGTTAGCTTTCATAGCTACCCTCTGCAAATGTGATTTGCAGAGTATCTCTCTAGATGTAGATCCTATTATCCTAAGCACATTCTGAGAAACCTGAAATACAGGGTGTCCCACTCAAACCTCCCTGATTTCAAGGCCTCAGGAGAGGAGAACCACAGTAGATACGACAGTGAAAAATGCTCCACATTGTAGAGCATCTCAAAGAATATATATTCCCGCTTCAGAAGTGCCAAGTATCGTCGCCAGAGTGCAGCATGGTCGCATGAAGTGAAAATGGCGAATCCACAGTAGCGCACGCAAGCAGTAGTGTGGTTTGCAGAAACAAAATCGCCAGTTACTGTACAAAGAAATTATTATCGTGTGTATGAATGTGATCCACCTGGTGTGAAAACAATTAAGGAATGGAAGTTTCTGGCAACAGGAAGCGTTCTGAAACATTCTGGCGGTGCACGTTACGGAGTTTCAGAAGAGACAGTGGAGGACATCCGACAAACATTTCTCAGAAGCCCACGTAAGGCAACTCGTCAAATATCGAGGCAACTTGATGTGCCTCGATCAACAGTGTATCGTGTAGTTCACGAGCGTCTTCGTATGTGTGCTAACAAAGTGGAAATTCTGCAACATCTGTCGCCGAACTACAAACCACGCCGACAACAATTTGCTGTGGGTATGCAGCAGCGTATTGATATGGATTCCGGCTTCCTGGAAAGATGTTTATTCTCAGATGAGGCAACCTTTCATCTATCAGGAAGGGTTAATAGGCATAATGTTCGGATTTGGGGTTCACAAAATCCGCACGTTGTCATTGAACATGTTCGTGACAGCCGTAAATTAAACGTCTGGTGCAGGCTAATGCACGACAGTATTGTTGGACCGTTCTTTGAGGAACAAACAGTGAATGGGTCAGTGTATCTGGACATGTCGGAGCAGTTTGTGTACCCTCAGATGCTAAACTTGCAACTCAACATCATTTTTTAACAAGATGGAGCTCCGCAGCGTTGGTCAACGGCTGTTTGCAAGTTCCTGGATAGGAAATTTCCCAATCGCTGAACTGGATGTGGAGGACCCATTGCCTGGCCACCACGTTCACCTGACATAACGCCGCTTGATTTCTCCACGTGGGGATTCGTGAAGGACCGCGTGTATGCGACCAACGTGGACAATATTTCAGTTGCGACATCGTATCACTGATGCGATTGCAACAATAACGTAGGAAATGTTACAAAGAACTTGATAACAAATTGAATATAGACTCGATATTCTCCATGCTACAAATGGTTCACATGTAGAGGTGTATTGATGATAAATAAATATATTTTGAGATGCTCCACAATGTGGTGCATTTTTCACTGTCGTATCTACTGTGGTTTTTTCTCCTGGGTCTTTGAAATCAGGGAGGTTTGAGTGGAACACCCTGTAATATTCTATTGTAAGTCTGTTCCATTGGCCTTTTCCTTAACGTACAGAATTATAGTTTTCGTTTTCTCGGCTTAACACTTTATATTTACCAGACGATTCGTTTGTGTATCCCAACTGCCACAGAAGTCAAATTATACACGTGCTTGCCTCTGCGCCGCTTCCTTAAAAAGCGAAGGGTCTGTTTTCCGAACTTTTCGTCCGCAGCTCGTTTTCTAGGAGGTGGAGAGGATCACTGAGTTATTTTTCCGTCCGTAAAGCTTGTTAAATGGCGCCTGGTTGCATAAAATCTCTCAAGCGTGTTCACAAGGGCTCTTCCTTAGAGTTGTGGCTCACTTGAAACCAAAGATCCGTCATACTCAAACAATCGGTTACAATCTGAAACTCCTCGAAGCATTTAAAAGACGGGCCTTGATCCTCTTTACTGAGCGCGCAGTATTCTATGGTGACTGTCACTCACTCAGCAAAATCAAACTAAAAGAAAAATAATCAGTACCAAAATAATATCTAATTATATTCAAATCTGCATATGAATAAACACAAATTATAAAAACAAAACTCGACAGAAACATTAAAGAATGAACCAACCATCAACAATTATTCAGCAAACAAAGAGGCACAATTAGGATCTGTTATAGCTGTCTTTCGCACAATCTGTGGCTCGTTCCGAAAGGCACATAGATGTTCATTAAAACCAGCTGCACTGCAGTACCTGAACCACTTTCTAGCGAGGTCGCTGCTTTTTAAGTTATGTCTCCTTGTATTAAGATGCAGTGTCTGTTTGCAGGTCACTATTACTATTAAAAATCTCATCAGTGCTGGGTATGTTATCTATCTTCACTTCAAATAATAATAATATGACTGACATACTCTGTTCTGAATAACAATAGCTAATCAGATATAATAATTAATAGTATTAGAAAGTTGAACTGTCGTGATGAGAAGGCAAGGCTTTAATACCGGTAAAGTGAATAATCTGACTGCAAGAATTCTGAATAGTATAAACTGCCTGAATAATGAACTTTGTCAGAGAACCTACGATGATGAGTTCTGCAAAACTGATCCCAGATCCAAGAACTAAAACTGATACACAACTCAGAAAAATCTAACTGTCTCTGAATTACATACGTTGGCCGTGATTGAATAAAAAAAATCAAAATATTTAGTCCTTACCTCTAATCTGCTCGAATTTGGGTAACATGTTACAGTACTACTCTGTCTTGCGCGCCGCCATGCTAAAGCTGCAAATTACTATATCTACACAGAGACACTCATGAGGTGCAATGAGTTCTCTGTTAGTTGCAAATCGAAGTATTATCGCAACTTGGTTCCTGTTCTACTTTTGAGAAACCATGATCAGTTAAAAATTGTAAAAGAAAGTTGCGCGAAAAAAGGCGCTGTAATAATAAAAGAGTGACTTCAAAAAGTTACTTTATAGTTCCTCTTCACGTAAACAAAAGATTCCATTACACTTCCTCCTTCTCAGATCAGTTACCATTACTTAATCATCTTAATTAAACACGTCGATAAATTGATACTTCACATTTGAAAGAGAACATTGCAACTGCTTCCTCACTTTAACACAGATAACAACTATCTGCTATTGCGCCTTCGACCATAAATATAATAGACTGGCCCTGACGTCATTTTCGTGGCTCCAACATCTCTGGACTAAAGTCACGTGAATGTTGGCAAAACATGGTGGTTTCGTGTTGCGCTTATGTCTGTACTCAGCGTTTTGTCGGGGAAAATGGCATTACATTTCACGTGTGTTTCTATGACAGTGCAGATGCGTTTATTGAAATCTGTTGAAGTGACTTTTATATGTTTTTTTACACTTGAAATAGAGCATCACGTAAATTAAAGTGTTGAAAGTGATGCCTGTAAAGTCAGACTCATATTAAATTTTGGAAACTATCTGTGGTAATTCGGTTACAGAAGTAAATATAACTGTTTCTCGTCCCTACTCATAGGTTCCCTAAGGATGAAAATCGAAGGCAGCTTTGGATACAGGCCCTGAAACGGAAAAACTTTAAGCCATCGGCACATAGGCGCCTTTTTGTATATACAAGTGAGATTATAATAAGGAAAGAGCACCTATAGTCGACACTTGAAGATAATTTTTTTCTACCTTCTAATACTATAAAATAAATGTAGGCTCCAAAATTATTTTCTGAAACTTCAAAGTCTCACCTTTCATCTAAAATATCATTTTTTTTTAAACTGATAGTTTAAACTTTTGTAAAAATAGTAGGAACTGAACCTTTGAAGTGCACCTAAAATTGATACTCTAAAATGGACCTGCTCCTAAAGTCGACAATTTTGGCACCTATAGTTGACATAATTCCCATATCCCATTTTCTTTTATAAAGTGACTAGAGCTCAAAACGCGGCGAATCCAATATTTAAAGTTTTGACACGAGCCCACTCTTAGTGTTTAAAAGAATTTTTACGACATTTTACTTTAATTGATAGTTTATAGTAATTTCGTCCCGCTGCCCAAGAGAGGGGCGTTCGATGTATTTGTTTTTATAAATGATACTGTGGGCAAATCCAGGTCAAATGTAGTTCTGCCATAAATTTTCGCAAATAAAAAAGGAAGCGTTCGACAGTCAATTGAGAAATGTGGGTAAAATACGATACAAACATAGGATAGCAGACCGCTGATTTGAAATCCCGCCACGTTTTGCCAACAGTCACGTGGTTTATGTTGGAGCTTCTGCACAGCAAGGCCAGTCTACTAGTATCTATGGTCGAAGTACTGCGCCTACGCGAAGGCTTGTAGTTTGAAAGATATGAAACTGATAGTTTCAATATTGTACTATTGCATCAGCTATTAACTATTAATATCTCGTATCGACCTTGCAAATTGAATGTGTCTCCATACTTTTGAGTACCTATCATTTGAAATTTTTATTGAAAATGAGAATACTCAGTCTAGGTTGCAACAAGTATGTGCAAACCATTCTCATTCTAAACTTGCATTAGAAATATTCTTTTTTTGTTCTCAAATCGTGCACATTGACGTTTTTTTTCCTCCTGATTTTTATATACGGTTTTCCAGAAACGTTGCTACAAACTTCGAAAGGTTGTAAGGGCGTCTAGAGGAACAAATCGAGGATGGGAACCATCATCCGGAAACGACATCCAACGACGCTACAGAGCGTCGAAGTTGTAGGCGCCGACGTCCGCCACTAGACCATTGCTTCGGCAGCAAACGTGGTTTTGTTCGCTGACAGATCGTAGGCGAAACGTCTGGCAGTGATGTTTGTTATTCAGTGGATCGCGACTGACCGAACTGTTCAGCCGGCATGGTAGCTCAGCGTGTTCGGTCAGAGGGTTTAGCTACCCTCTGTAATAAAAAAACTGAGTGAACGGAACAACGAACAACCTGAACGAGTGTCATCGGACGTCCGCCACGATCAAATTCAACGAACAATCTAGAACAAAATGAGACAAAAAAAGCTGCAGTCTGGAACCGCGCGACATCAGAAGTTAAGTCCCATAGTGCTCAGAGCCATTTGAACCAATTTTTTGTGATGCTCTATTGCCTAGGCGGGTGTCGGTTTCGAACACAGGTTTCCATATAGTGTTTATTTTTCTCCTGGAACCTTCTAAAATCTCCAATGTTTTTCGATGTGCAGGACCAAAATTCATGGGAGTAGGAGTTCATTTAACTTACTGAATGGAAGTCACAGGGTCTGCTGCAATTGGATGGTGAGATTCCTACACTGGCAGAAACAGGTGAGTCTCAGGAATTTAAGTCAGAAAACACTGGCAGACCGACGATCGGTGAGGACACTTGCTGCTGGTTAATGGAAGAGTCAAGATCTGCGGCCAGGCAGACGTGAATTATTAGTGTACGTGGTGGATATTTCGAAATTAGTACGGAGTACAGAAAGCAAGCAGAGTACAAAGTTTTCAGGAGTTAACTGCTGCTGTCGTCCGCATTCACGCTGTATAAGAGTTGTAAGAATCAGCTGACGATGCTACCACCAAATTGAGGGGGACACGAGGGAATTTAACTGTTATCAGGGCTTAAAAGCACAGGCTCGAACGCACAGTTTTAACGCTTGCACCCAGCTAGTTGCTTCCATATTTCACTTTGGCGTTTCTAGTGGTGTTCGTACTTACTTTTCTTTAAACCACTAACCATTCTTGCTGTCATTGAACGTGTCAGCGTATTATGCTTTTATCTTGCCCGCCCACTGGTGTCAAGGTTAGATTTCGTACATACAATCCCATGTTCATTTATTGAATGTTCACACACATATCTCAGTGTGTAATTCGTATGGCGACACTTTATGGTAATAAACAAATCATTACAGCGATCTATCTTAAGCTAATAAGTTGCTTGCGCTTTATTAATTTGTGTTTCTTTACTGGAAAGGTTGGTGAGTAAAACTCCATCGTTGTCCTGGGTTTTGTCGTTTCAATTTTAAGGGAATATTTTTAAGTGTTTGTGTTTTGTTAGGATTTTATTGTGTTTAGGGGTGTATCGGTTAGGAATTTGGTTATGAAGGGAAGTTTTTAAATTTTTGTGTCAGTAGTTGGGTATCCAAAGACTAACTTGTGCAAGTGCATTTAGTTTAGAGAATCTGAGTTGTACTGATAGGGAAGAAGCAGGTCTGTCTGTATCTCTAAACCGCGAACTTAACATGTAGATTGAACAATGCAGTTCACACAGTAGTGAGATGAAAAAAATTCGTGAGGGTAATTTGAAGTAATCATTAACGAAAGATAGAGATTTAAACAACTTGCAGAATAACATGAAACAGTCGTTATGTGGAGAGAACGTGACATTATTCCACGCAACGGAGGATTCCACAGCTGCTGATCGTGAGAACATGACCAGAGTGATACCGATCATACACGAAGCTCTTCTTCACCACTGACTTTTTATCTACAGTTTTTATTAATAGAAATGGCATTAGCGAACAAGCATCAGTATGAGAGAAACGGCCAGTGTAGTAAAATAGCATAAGAACGTTACGAAATGGCAGAAGAATCAGATTTCTGATGAGCGATACTGTAAGTCAGTTCCAAGAAGACAGATGAAAATTCCAGAAAGCAAGACGAGAAGAATGATACGCGTTCCAAAAAGATTGAAGACGAGTTCAAGGAACATAGTGATCATTTTAAGAGGTTAGAATAGCAGTTAGTAGGTCACGTACAGATGGGAAAATTAGACAAAAGATCGGGAAAGGAGTTAAGTAATCCGAAGAGGAGATGAAAAAAATCATTGAGGAACAAATCACTAATTACGAAAATAAATTAGGCCCGGCGACAAAGGAGGTGGAGGGTGCATGAATTACGAAATGACGTTAAAGGCATTACATAATGGAAAGACAAAGTCATGGACTATGTTTCTCGAGTTAAGAAACAGACATGGGAATTGTATTTATGTAATGACGCTGGTTCGGATACCATCACTCCTTTAAACTTGAATGACCAAGAGGAAGTAATAGTGCTATTTTAATTTAAAGAAATACCAGGAGATATCAACCGTCGCAGTCTGAAGTGCAAATTGAATTCCTTAAAGAGAAACAACATAATAATGGATAAGCAAACAGAATGTGAATCGGGGAGACGTTGATGAGCAAAGAAGATAGGCGCAAGTAAGAGAAGGAATTACAAAATTAATAGACAGAGTATCATATACGTGACAGCCCCGTACCGCCACATGTGAATGTACAATCAGTCGCGTTGACAGGAGCAAACTATCAGTACCTTGACGACGAAGAAATAAGAAAACACTTTTCTTCTGTTCAGAATAACGCGCTGTTTCCTTACAGATCGAACAGTCTGCTTCCGAAAACTTGAATCACATTGTTCCAGTATGAACTTTCGAGGACTTGGTCTGCAGGTTATAAAATCAAATTCATTTGCGCACATCTGCGAGAAGAGGCAGCTGGAAATGTGCGAGTGATCGCGGCGAAGTGCGGGACTTGGAGGAGTTTAAATAGGCGTTTCTGTACGAATTTTGGGTGCAAGACAAACATGGGCAAATTAAACCAGGCATAATCTTCATGGAGCCTTACACAGAAGTGCAGGTACCAAGTCCAACGTGATATTTTAAGGAAATGGTCAAAAGAAACCAGTTCTTCGACACATCATTTGAACAGAATGACCTACGACCGATCTGCCTAACAAAATTACCCAACAGTATTCAGAAAGATAGGTAATACGTTATCTGATCGTAGTATGAACGATGCACATGCATTTTTGCATGTACTGGATAGGCTTGGCTATGCTCGTGTAATCGAAGTCAGAGAAACAGTGCACTTTGTTCAAACGCGCTATCTGCCGCCACTGTATGGACCACCGAAAGCGAGCTGGCGACCCATGCACCTACCCCGCTAAGACTGTAACAGGTTGAACAGAAACGGTCCTCGGGGTCCATGGGTACAGTAACATTGGGAGATGATAGGTGAAATTACGGAGGACTCGATGAAGAGAGGGTGGTGAAATTGCAGACGTAGAGATCAGCGAACAAATCCATGAGGAAATGACGAACAAAGAAACATAAGAAGAGGCTGACTAGCTGCCGAGACTCGAACTTCGTCATTAGACACAATTCAACTGCCACAAGCCAATTACAAGCATTTAAAGAAGAAACTATCGGTAGTTGTCGCTCTGTTTGACCACAGAACGGAAGACATTGTGTACCCATTGCATGATGTGACTTTGGGATATGTAACAGTACCACGTATTTTGGATCTAGATAGCTAACGCTAAGTAACTGAGAAGGATGTATACGAAATGTGTGACAAGTATAGAAAGTGACAGATGTTTTTTTGGGTGCAAGGGATCAGAGTATGCAGCACAGTACACAGCAAATGTGTGAAAGTAGACCAGCAGGTCAGAGACATCGTGTGTCAGTCACACACGCTTAGCGCAACTTTTTTGATCATACCCAACTGCAAAGGCGAATCTCAGCCTTGACGCAAGTTGTACAAGGGAGTGTTGTACTTGAAACAGATGTATGCGCTTTTGCACTCGCACGGGAAAAAATTCAAGTTAACTTTCAAGAACAATCAGGACGACTCGTGCAGCGTGAACTTTGAAGTGCTTGACAAGTGAAGAAAGAAGATTGCTACGAAACGAAAGTATTAGATTAATGGAAACAGTCGAAGAAGAATTAGTAACGGGAGGAGAAAGATTGAGCCTCCTGTTCAAGTAAGAGTTACAAGACAGAGGCAATGAATGAACTAGTCAATGGAGATAATGAGTCAGAGTCCAAAGCATCTTGTGAGTATGACGAGGAATGGGAAAAAGTTTGGTCTAGTGAGTCAGTGGACGAAGAAATTAATTATAAATACTTTGGATGCAATACGCTGTCTGAGGTTTGGAAAACCTTTGATGTGTTTCTCCACGCAAAAGAGTGGATAGAGGCGACACTGCAATTACCAGAAGAATTCGACTACTGCAGTGGAGCTGAATTTGAATGTGAAAACGAAAAACTAAGAATTAAGCCACAAGGTAGAACAGAGTAGAAAGCAGCAGAGTTACTGAAGAGAGATGACGAGAATGAGCCATGGGCCACACTTCCGACATCAAAGATGAAAATAGTCGTTAGGCACTGAAAATACGATAGATTAGGTTAGGAATTAGTTACTAATAAGAATTGCAGAAGATAAACGTTTGCTTTGAAACGAATTATGAGAGGCATACAAAACCACAGACCGCAACGAAAAGAAGTGAGTTCGCAGATGACGATATGCTGGTGCTCAAGACGAGAAAGAGATCTTACGAGAGGGCATTTATAAACCATAAATCCTTTTGCGTTTACTGTGGATCATACAGAAAAAAGAAAATTATATGAAGTTGAGACCCTCAGAAGTCACAAATCGAAAGGTTTGTTGCACATTTCACACCTCAAGAGATTTGTTGAATAGATATTGTTAAAGACAACTAACATCCACATTCATAACAAGGGGTGAGTGTACAGGGAAGAAGATTGGAGACGAAATGTTCGTGAAGGACTTCCCAGTAGGGTTTAAACGGTTGAGGTAGTATTAGAAGATAACAATAGTGAGTGCATTGAACGAGACGGTGGATAAGTATGCTCTGTGAGGTTCGTTTGCGTGTTTTGGTTGATATTTGAGGCCAGTAGTTAGATGCACTGAGCAGTAATAGAGGTGGTGTGCTGGGGCTGTTACGATTTGCCGAACGCGGTGGAGCCCCAAGCTGCTGAGGACTTTTCTTCTCTTTTCTTTAGAATTGTGATTAAATATGCCAGTAGCGTGAGGCACTGAGCTGTTGTGTAGGGAAGAATAGATTACTAACAAGCCACATGACTGATAAAGGTACATCAGTCCAAACATCGAAGATGCAGGATTTATTTATTTACTTTTGTGTGTAGTGTACGCAGGGATGATATTGGCAACTGGTAGAAGTCTACTACTGTGGTTGTTAAAAGAGTTTTACAGCAAGAAAAATAGGATCCATGGATGCAATGATTTGGTGAAGAACATTCTAAAAACAGAGGTAATATAATGTCAAATGACTCTGAGCACTATGGGACTTAAAATCTGAGGTAATCAGTCCCCTAGAACTTAGAACTACTTAAACCTCACTAACCTAAGGACATCACACATATCCATGCCCGAGGCAGGATTCGAGCCTGCGACAGTAGCGGTTGCGCGGTTCCAGACTGAAGCGCCTAGAACCGAATATGATGTCACATCGTACAGTTACGGCAACTAGGTTATGCAATTTTTTTTACAATTGCAATGAATACCTAGACAAAGTATTTTATGTTTTCTTATATTATCAAACATATTTTACCTAGTGAAGCGGCTGAGAAACGGTTAAACAGCTTTTTTTGCAAGGAATTGATAAAGATGTCGGCAAGGATGCCGGCTAAAGGGTTGCCCATAGCGAGCCCATCAGATTGCTGGTACAGTTGTCCGTTGAATTCGAAGTAGTTGTACTTGACAACGACATTAATGAGATTCATAAAATTGGTAATCTGTTCATCTGATAGATCTAGGTATCCTTTCTTGCACAAGATACGTTGATGATATTCTAGTCATCTATGACGGACCCGCCGATAGCATTGATCATATATTTAAACTTTTTAACGACCTCCATGAAAAAATTTCTTTCACTATTGAACTCGAAAACGAGAACCGCCAATTACATTATTTAGACATGACGCTTACAATAGAAGACAATAACATCACTTTCAATATTTCTCGAAAAGAAACGTATACTGACCAAATCGTGCCTGCTTCCTCTTTTCATCCACAGTCTCAAAAAATGGCCTTTTTCACTCTGCCGTCACCGAAAAGTTTAATGAGGAGATTAATTTACTTAAAACCATAGCAGTCAATAATGAATATACGCCTAATATAGTGGACGGTATCCTCAAAAAGAAAACTGCAAGAACTGCTACGTTCAACACCTCACGCTCTGAAGGTGACCCAAAAAAACGTTTTTCTACTCCTTTCGTAGGACCCATTTCCTATTTGATTCAGCGCATGCTTCGCAACAAATACAACTGCAATGTTGCCTTCTCTACTAATAACAATCTGAAGAGAAACTTCATTCATAATTTGAAATCCATTCGCTCCCCTATAGAAAGTTCTGGCGTTTATAAGATCATGTGTGATACCTGCTCCTCCTATTATATAGGGCAAACTGGACGAGTTTTCACCATCAGATATAAAGAATATCTTTTGAGGAAAAACTGCACCAGTCCCCTAAATTCATACTTTGCCGATCATCTCTTAATTACTGGACACGTGCCTAAAGCCATTGGCGATAGCAATATTCTGCATACTGAAAAGAAGGGACGTAGGTTAGATGTTTTACAGGAATTGGAGATTTTCAAACATTTATCTCGTCATGATGACCTCATTCTCAACGAACAGCTGCAGCTGTGAAATAAAAACTTTTTCGACTGTATAAAGCCGTTGCTTGATCTTTGATTCAGATTTCCTCACGCAGTTTGCCGAAATGTTATTTTCCTGTTACGTCTTTGCTGTTTTCTTGTATGTCATAACTGACATTTTTTTTACGTTACAAAATGTATCTCTGTTTAAAGCATATATATGTATGCAACTTCATCTTATTATTATTAGTGCTTACGTTATGCCTGAATCAGCTTCATTACAATTTCATGTGTCTAATTTTGAATGTACAGTAGCCTAGTTGTTTCTGCGGCTACTAGATGACGCTAGTAGCAACGCCATGTTTACTTGCCCACACTTTCTAACGTGGGCAGCTCAGTTTTGTTGCAACCCGTGTTCACTCAGGTACGAGCAACCCTTAGCGGCTCGCCATTTTATCTTATTTACAACTTTTCATGACGTCGCCTTTCCGGCTTAGATTTTTTTAGAATGTGACTTGTAAGTACTGCATCTCTTTCCAGTCAGTACCCACTTTAGATTATTAATGTCTTATATACCTATTATGTTTTAGAACTGTTAGTTTAATTCTGAAGACGACGCTCATAGTAGCCGGCCGGAGTGGCCGTGCGGTTCTAGGCGCTACAGTCTGGAACCGCGAGACCGCTACGGTCGCAGGTTCGAATCCTGCCTCGGGTATGGATGTGTGTGATAGCCTTAGGTTAGTTAGGTTTAAGTAGTTCTAAGTTCTAGGGGACTGATGACCTCAGCAGTTGAGTCCCATAGTGCTCAGAGCTATTTGAACCATTTTTTTGACGCTCATAGTAGCGTCGAAACCTGGTCAATTTCGACTTAATATTTGTGACCGAGGGCTTATTTGTTCTAATGTAACTCTGACACGGTCACTGAACCTTAGCAGCTATGTTCAAAGTTTTCTATTTATGATGATTATACCGTGTGTGTGTGTGTGTGTGTGTGTGTGTGTGTGTGTGTGTGTGTGTGTGTGAGAGCGAGGGGGGGGGGATAGAGCCGTTTTTTTGGGGAGGGGGCGGTTGTTAGGGGGGGGGGGGGCGTTTGTACTAGCTCTTAGCGAGTGGCTGAAAACTTAATATTCTGGGGAGGGGTCATGGATGAGTGAGTGTAAAGATGTCGTGTTCTATTATTATTGCATTGGACAATAGTATTATATTTATCCTTTTTGCGAACATTATTCTATTATTTTATCTATTAGTGTAAATAATGAATTGCTTGGCTTGTGTACTTGGTCATTCAACAGGATTTTCCCCTCTGCTTTGGTTTTATGTATGTGGTAATTTTCTTGCATGGTCAGAAGGTGCTTTTTATTGTTGATTCTAATTATTCTCATGTCATCTTCTCTAGTGGTTGGTTAGTGATCATTTTCTCTTAGGTGTTCTGCAAATGTGGAGTCGTTTGTCCCATATTTGCATGCTCTCATGTGTTCCTTGTATCTGACATTAAATGTTCTCCCTGTTTGCCCTATGTATGTGCCTTCACAAGTGTTACACTGTAACCGGTATATACCTGCTCTCTGGTATATTCCTTAGAACAGCAGAAGGCAATACGCGTATGGGATAAATAAAGTAACTAGCAGCAGGAAAAGGCAGTTTGATTTGCAAAACAAGTATTTATATGCTTGCTGCGGAGGATGGCCACACAAACGAACTTGTTACACCAAGTGAAATTCGCGCCCAACCATAAATGTGAAATTTGCACCCAGCATGCTTGGAAACTACCTGCTCCCTACGTCGCAGTGTCCCTGCGCCCCGAGTCGTCGCTCAGCTTCTCCCTGCGCTCCCTGCGTGGGTGCTATGCGAACCTGTCAGAGCCTAGTCGAACCCGCCATGTAAGTGACCAACGTAAACCAAATATCTTACTGCCGGAAAAAGAGCAAGAGCGCCAACAGTTTACCTGACGTTCTGCGATATTCCTCTTGCATGCCCGTATGACATTGTTTCTATTTGTTTTGATGTTTATAACTTGTTTTTTCCTTCTTTTATGATATATATTCTATCTTATCATGAAACATCGTTATGCTTCATCATCATCATTTAAGACTGATTATGCCTTTCAGCGTTCAGTCTGGAGCATAGTCCCCTTTATAATATTCCTCCATGATCCCCTATTCCGTGCTAACATTGGTGCCTCTTCTGATGTTAAGCCTGTTACTTCAAAATCATTCTTAACCGAATCTAGGTACCTTCTCCTTGGTCTGCCCCGACTCCTCCTACCCTCTACTGCTGAACCCATGAGTCTCTTGGGTAACCTTGCTTCTCCCATGCGTGTAACATGACCCCACCATCTAAGCCTGTTCGCCCTGACTGCTACATCTATAGAGTTCATTTCCAGTTTTCCTTTGATTTCCTCATTGTGGACACCCTCCTGCCATTGTTCCCATCTGCTAGTACCTGCAATCATCCTAGCTACTGCATTAGCTTTGCTACACCTCGCTTCCAGTTCTTTCACTATGTTGCCATCCTGTGAGAATATGCATCCTAAGTACTTGAAACTGTCCACCTGTTCTAACTTTGTTCCTCCTATTTGGCACTCAATCCGTTTATATCTCTTTCCCACTGACATTACTTTCGTTTTGGAGATGCTAATCTTCATACCATAGTCCTTACATTTCTGATCTAGCTCTGAAATATTACTTTGCAAACTTTCAATCGAATCTGCCATCACAACTAAATCATCCGCATATGCAAGACTGCTTATTTTGTGTTCACACATCTTAATCTCACCCAGCCAGTCTATTGTTTTCAACATATGATCCATAAATAATATGAACAACAGTGGAGACAGGTTGCAGCCTTGTCTTACCCCTGAAACTACTCTGAACCATGAACTCAATTTACCGCCAACTCTAACTGCTGCCTGACTATCCATGTAAAGACCTTTAATTGCTTGCAAAAGTTTGCCTCCTATTCCATAATCTCGTAGAACAGACAATAACTTCCTCCTAGGAACCCGGTCATATGCCTTTTCTAGATCTATAAAGCATAGACACAATTCCCTGTTCCATTCATAACACTTCTCCATTATTTGCCGTTAGCTAAAGATCTGGTCCTGACAACCTCTAAGAGGCCTAAACCCACACTGATTTTCATCCAATTGGTCCTCAACTAATACTCGCACTTTCCTTTCAACAATACCTGAGAAGATTTTACCCACAACGCTGATTAAAGAGATACCTCTGTAGTTGTTACAATCTTTTCTGTTTCCATGTTTAAAGATTGGTGCGATTACTGCTTTTGTCCAGTCTGATGGAACCTGTCCCGACTCCCAGGACATTTCAATTATCCAGTGTAGCCATTTAAGACCTGACATTCCACTGTATTTGATGAGTTCCGACTTAATTTCATCCACCCCAGCTGCTTTATTGCACTGCAATCTATTGACCATTTTCACCTCTTCCTCAAATGTGATCCTATTTCCATCCTCATTCCTATCCCATTGTACATCGAAATCTGAAACATTACTGATCGTATTTTCACCTACATTGAGTAACTCTTCAAAATATTCCCTCCATCTGCCCAAGGAATCCACAGGATTCACCAGCAGTTTTCCTGACCTGTCCAAAACACTTGTCATTTCCTTCTTACCTCCCTTTCGAAGACTGCTAATTACACTCCAGAATGGTTTTCCAGCAGCTTGACCCAAAGTCTCCAACCTGTTTCCAAAGTCTTCCCAAGATTTCTTCTTGGATGCTGCAATTATCTGTTTGGCTTTGTTTCTTTCTTCAACATAACTTTCTCTGTCTACCTGAGTTCTAGTATGTAGCCATTTTTGATACGCCTTCTTTTTTCTTTTACAGGCTGCCTTGACTGTGTCGTTCCACCAAGCTGTTTGCTTCATCCTACCTTTACACACTACTGTTCCAAGACATTCTTTAGCCACTTCTAGTACTGTGTCCTTGTACCTTGTCCATTCCTTTTCCAATGACTGTAATTGACTACATTCAACTAACTGGTACCTTTCTGAGTTCATTGTTATGTACTTGTGCCTGATTTCCTTATCCTGAAGTTTCTCCTCTTACCCTCCTACATATGGACCTGACCTCCTGCACTTTCGGTCTCACAATACCAATTTCGCTGCAGATTAAATAATGATCAGTGTCATCAAAGAATCCCCTGAATACACGTGTGTCCCTCACAGCCTTCCTGAATTCCTGATCTGTTATTATATAGTCAATGACAGATCTGGTTCCCCTGCCTTCCCAAGTATACCGGTGAATGTGCTTATGTTTAAAAAAGGAGTTTGTGTTTACTAAGCCCATACTGGCACAGAAATCCAAGAGTTGTTTCCCGTTCCTGTTGGCCTCCATATCCTCTCCAATTTTACCCATAACCTTTTCATACCCTTCTGTTCGATATCCAATCCTGGCATGCTTTATCACCTTAAAAAATTTGATTCTTTGTTACGTAAGTTGCGATGATTAATGGAAATAAGGGGAGGAGGATTAGTAACAGGAGGAAGAGAGATTTTTGAAGTGAATCGTATTTAATATACATTTTATAATACTCATGTATATTCCAGTTTTTCTAGATTTCCGAAAAGCGTTTGACTCAGTACCACATTTACGCTTATTATCAAAAATAAGATCACATAAGATATCAATCAAAATTTGTGACTAGGTTGAGGATTTCTTGGATGGAGGGCTATCAACAGATGCAACTTCAAGTGTGCCACACGGAAGTGTGTTGTTCAAAAATGGCTCCAAGCACTATGGGACTCAAGATCTGAGTTCATCAGTCCCCTAAACTTAGAACTACTTAAACCTAACTAACCTAAGGACATCACACACATCCCTGCCCGAGGCAGGATTCGAACCTGCGACCGTAGTAGCGGCAGGGTTCCGGGCTAAAGCGGCTAGAACCGCTCCGCCACAGCCGCCCGCTGAAGTGTGTTGTTAATGATATATATTAATGACGTTGCGCACATTATTTTAGTAACATCAGACTTTTCGCAGATGATGTAGTTATCTATAATGAGATTCTATCTGGAAAAAGCTGCAAAAATATTCAGTCGGATATTGATAAGATCTCAAAGTGGTACAAAGATTGGCAACTTGCTTTAAATGTTAAGAAATGTAATACTGTGCAGTACACAAAGCGAAAAAACGTGTATGCTTTGATCGTAATGTCCATGGGTAACAACTGGAATCGGTCCACTCATACAAAGGAGAACACTTACAAAACACTGTAGCGAACCAGCCTAGAAAATTGTTCAAGCGTGTGGGACCCGTAGCACTTTGGAGGGTGCTCAATGTATACAGAGAAAGGCAGCGCTGATGGTCACGGTATTGTTGGACTCATGGGGGGTGTCTCCGAGATGTTGATGAAACTGAACTGGGAGACGCTTGAAATCAAACTATTCCAAAAAAGCCTCCTTAGTAAGTTTCGAGAATCAGCGTGTAGAATAATACAAAAATGGCTCTGAGCACTATGGGACTTAACATCTGAGGTTATCAGTCCCCTAGAACTTAGAACTACTTAAACCTAACTAACCTAAGGACATCACACAGATCCATGCCCGAGGCAGGATTCGAACCTGCGACCGTAGCGGTCGCGCGGTTCCAGACTGAAGCGCCTAGAACCGCTCGGCCACCAAGGCCGGCAGAATAATACAATCCACTGCGTATCACTCCTCCAGAGGTCGCGAGGACAACTTGAAACTAACTGCAGCACCCACTGAGGCGTTTAAGGCCAGCTTGTCACACAGTGGTAGAAAATTCAAATTTTTATTGCATTTTTTGAAAGGTTTGTGTGTTTAGAATGTTGGGACGAAAAGATTTTTTAATCCGCGCTTTACAAAAGTTCCTACAGCCCATTGTTCGAAGCAGTGTCACGGCTGTCGCGGGACGCTCTCAGCCGGAGACTCCCTTATTGCTGTTTGCACGCAAACATACTTGCCTAAAAAGCCGACGAACACCGTGTGCAGGCTGCGGAACGCAGCGTATACAGCTCAACCAGATCGATTTTTATCGCCAAGAAGAATGAGGGAACTGCTCTCCAGGAACATTTTGAGTAAGAGGAAGGATTGATATACGGTCCTGGAATTGCAGACTAAACGTAAGTAACGAAAACACTTTTGTTATGCCAAATTTTGGTCAAAATCGGTCAAAACATAATTTTTGGTCCGTCCTATTGAATTTTGAAAATATAACTTCAGATTTGTATTCAGCGACATTAAAATTATATAATAAAATTTAGTTTTTATGGGAATTGTACTAATAATACACATAAAAGTTTTTCCTAACTTTAAACATGTTTTTCTCGACAAACGATTTTTCAGAACTGCGTGCAACATGAAATAAAAACGGTTCAACCTATTGATTGCTACCTTTGATCCCCCGAGAAGTAAACACTTTACTTGCGAGTTTATGCCTATAATGTATGAAATTTGTTAATATTAGCTATTATTTGTAAACCCATAAAGAGTGAAACAAACCCCCAAAAATCGAACTTAAAGTTCGAGTTAGCATCATAGCGTTGAATTTACTTCATTATGCCTAGGTATAAGCTCCCATAAATGTAGTGTAGTATCGACTAATGTTATTCGTTTTTGATTTCAGATAACTGCTGAGGCCCTACACTGCATGCAGTCTGCGTACTTCAAACTCGCTGGCCCTTGATTAAGCCATAATTAAGGACGCCATTTCTTTTGCATTGAAAATTTGAAATAAAGCTCAAATTATGTCCTCAAACAATCCTTTGTCGGAACAATCCTTACCACAATACTATTTTCTTTTTAAAAACATCTCGATCAAATGTGAAATAACTTGTATGTCACCTCGCAATGTCTTACTTTGGGCAGTGTGTAGTCAGGTCCAAATACGAGGTCTGAAATGCATTCCGGATGTTTTAATTTTCGTTCCTGCTCGTCTTTTACCTTTATAAATTCAACAATGGCGGTTTTTAGTCGAAAAATCTTTCCAGACATACCCCATGTCTGAACCAGCGTACTTTGCTAATACATAAATTTCCTTACTTTTCGTTCATTTCCATCGAAGACTGTTACAACTGACAGTGGGGTAATACTTACGATTACAGGAATTTTACTATTCGTACCATCAATTTCATCAAGTGCTCCATGCCTGCAAATTTAGCACAAAGTGTTTCTTGATGTACAGCAAAGTGAATCCCGTCTGTAGCTCGTTGTTGTTTTTCACTCTCTCATCGTCAACTAAATCTTTAAATTCTTTCTGAATGGTGATATAAGGCCGGTCCATAGCAAATTTGCGGTACCTGTCAGTTATGAGACTTTGTATTGCATAACAGGTATTGAGAATTCGTATCCTTCTCTTGTCACTCCATTCCATTTTAAAGGCTTGTGGCGATAAATCGCTAGACTGCCTCTTTTGTGCAAACCGTTGTGTGTGACATCATACACAACGATATTCTGACGTGGGCTGCAGAGTGGTGATGCAACCGTTGTCGTAGGAAAGCTGGACAGGTGCAGAAATGATTAGCGAACAAGTTAACACAACAAACAGAAGATTTACTTAACTTGTATTTCTCCAGGCGTACGAAGAGTCGTTAGAAATAACGTGAAAAGTGATAGAGTCCATCTCTCAGTGTCAAAATGGAAGAGCATCTCTGTACTGAAGCACGAACAATGATCTCGGTTCCGCGACTTTTCCTTCGGCGCCGCCGGCCGGTGTGGCCGAGCGGTTCTAGGCGCTTCAGTCTGAAACCGCGCGACCGCTACGGTCGCAGGTTCGAATCCTGCCTCGGGCATGGATGTGTGTAATGTCCTTAGGTTAGTTAGGTTTAAGTAGTTCTAAGTTCTAGGGGACTGATGACCTCAAAAGTTAAGTCCCATAGTGCTCAGAGCCATTTGAGTCTTCGGCGCCGTTATCGCTTTATTTACTTTCGAGTTATGTCGTGGGCGCAGGTACTGTTGTAAGTAGGCTGTTTAGATTTTTATGTTAACGCCACGTAGTGTTCTGTGTGAAAATCACTGACTGTGCACGTAGACTGTTTAGGTTTTTATGTTGGTAACACCACGTAGTGCTCTGTATGAAAATCACTGACTGTGATGTGTGCAGTCTGTGGTTGGTTGGCATTGTTGGAATATACACTATTGTAGTGTTGGGCAGTTGGATGTGAACAGCGCGTAGCGTTGCGCAATTGGAGGTGAGCCGTCAGCAGTGGTGGATGTGGAGAGAGAGATGTCAGAGTTTTGAGAGCGGACGATCTGGACGTGAGTAAGAGTGGATGTCATGAACTTTATATATATATATATATATATATATATATTTGAGGGTGTTACAAAAAGGTAAGACTTTCAGGAAACATTCCTCACACACAAAGAAAGAATATATGTTATGTGGACATGTGTCCGGAAACGCTTACTTTCCATGTTAGAGCTCATTTTATTACTTCTCTTCAAATCACATTAACCATGGAATGGAAACTCACAGCAAAAGAACGTACCAGCGTGACTTCAAACACTTTGTTACAGGAAATGTTCAAAATGTCCTCCGTTAGCGAGGATACATCTATCCACCCTCCGTCGCATGGAATCCCTGATGCGCTGATGCACCCCAGGAGAATGGCGTATTGTATCACAGCCGTCCACAATACGAGCACGAAGAGTCTCTACATTTGGTACCGGGGTTGCGTAGACAAGAGCTTTCAAATGGCCCCCATAAATGAAAGTCAAGAGGGTTGAGGTCAGGAGAGCGTGGATGCCATGGAATAGGTCCGCCTCTACCAATCCATCGGTCACCGAATCTGTTGTTGAGAAGCCTACGAACAGTTCGACTGCATTGTGCAGGAGCTCCATCGTGCATGAACCACATGTTGTGTCGTACTTGTAAAGGCATATGTTCTAGCAGCACAGGAAATCATGATAACGTGCGCCATTGAGCGTAGGTGGAAGAACATGGGGCCCAATCACGACATCACCAACAATGCCAGCCCAAACGTTCACAGAAAATCTGTGTTGATGACGTGATTGCACAATTGCAAATTCCTTCAATTGGGCCAACTGGCGGTGAATCGAGGAAGTACAGTACATACTGACGAAACTAAAATGAGCTCTAACATGGAAATTAAGCGTTTCCGGACACATGTTTTTCTTTTCTTTATTTGTGTGTGAGGAATGTTTCCTGAAAGTTTGGCCGTACCTTTTTGTAACACCTGTATATATTAACTTTTGAACACTATTAAGGTAAATACATTGTTTGTTCTCCATCAAACTCTTTCATTTTCTAACTATGCCTATCAGTAGTTTGTGCCTGCAGTAGTTAGAATCTTTTATTTAGCTGGCAGTATTGGCGCTTGCTGTATTGCAGTAGTTTGAGTAACGAAGGTTTTTGTGAGGTAAGTGATTCATGAAAGGTATAGATTATTGTTAGTCAGGGCCATTCTTTTGTAGGGATTATTGAAAGACAGATTGCATTGCGCTAAAAAAATATTGTGTGTCAGTTTAGTGTTGATCAGAATAAGTAAAGAGAGAAATGTCTGAGTACGTTCAGTTTTGCTCAGATGTTTGAAAATCAAATAACGTAGAGGTTTTGCAGCACTGTCATTTATAAATATTTCTAAGGTGATGTTTCACTGCCTTATGTAATTTCGAATTTTTATAGACCCGAGGCCACCTGTTGTTCACTTGGATAGTTAAGGGGGGTAGGACGTCAAACGGGCCGACTTGGAGCAGGAGAGGCACCACAGGACATTTTATTTTATACTGTCTTTGTCAGCATGATCAGGTAGGATTCAGGATTCACACTCATAGCAGTGGAAGTGCAAAAACATAACAAAATAAATTTTTTTTAGATATGAAATTTCATCATTTTTTTCACTTACTGTTGGCTGAATTTGTTGCTATAAGTACATTTTTATTCACAAGTAAGAGAGATTCTTCGATAAATTTTGAACAGCATACAAAGAATTCTTACAGGTGTATGAAACTCTAGAATTTTCCAAATCTATTAAAAACTGTGGTAAAATTTGAAATAATTAACTACAAAATTTGATTTTTTCTAAACATAAAGTTTAAAACGTAACAGCTTATTCATTTATTCATAAAGTAAATAGATTCTAGAGTTTCAGACACCTGTAAGTATGGTTTGTATGCTGTGCAAAATTCATCGACCAGTCTCTCTTACTTATGAAGAAAAGTGTACCTATAGCAACAAATGCAGCCAATAGTAAGTGAAAAAATGATGAAATTTCACATGTAAAAAAAAATTTTTTTAATTGCATTTTTGAACTTCCGCTGCTACGAGTGTGAATCCTGAATCCTTCCTGGTCATGCTGATAAAGTTTTATGGATTTACTCGTAAAAGTATACAGAGTGGAAATTAAAATGTCCTGTGGTGCCTCTCCTGCTCCAAGTCAGCCTGTTTGACGTCCTACCCCCCTTAAAAGATTGCTCATGTTATTTCAATCACATAAAATTTGAGTCCATTCCCTGTTTTCTTTGACAGTAAAGTTGAGAGGTGGCATCAGCCCCCTCTCATATTTCTATCTTACTCTGAGTAATTCGATTTTCCTCTCTAATTGCATGCAGTGAAAAGTTGCTATTCCTTCCCACGCGGACTTCCCACGCAGCGTCTCTCGTTACCCGGGTGGTCCGGTGACAGGCGGGTACTGCTGAGCTTGAAAGGGTTAGGCCGATGGGTGTGAGGGAGTCTAGTGGATGCTTTCCAAACGCCGACATTGTCATAAGAGCGGGAGCGACACGCCCACAGGGGCCTGACGGAGCGTCTGGGCTAGAGATTCCGTTACTTCGCAGAAACTTAGTGAAAATACTTTCTGGCGGGCTACCAGAGAGGCGTGGGAATGATTTGTGTTCCTAGGCAGTCATGGCAGGCAAATTCCCGCATTTTATGGAAAATCGTAACTGTGATTGGCTTGCTCAGGGCATAGCTCCGTGACGTAGCAAAATCGGCGCAGAAACTGGAGCCAAGAATCTCCATTGGTGGAATGGTAGTACTTTGGCAATAGAGGGGAATTTTCCGCCGGTTTTGGAGTTACTGATTGGAACGTTTAACCACGGCAGCTGTCGTGAGGGTGGGAATGTTCGGTGTTCGGTTTGTATGAGTGGTCTTGAGGGGTCGGCTTTCGCCTTTCGGTCGGGGTAGGTTACAAGACTGAGCTCTCGCTGCTCTGGACAGTCTGCCATCCGTTGGCTGTCTAATATACTTTCATTTAATTGTAAGTGTTTGACGAAATTGCTGAAGTTTCGACTTAACGTAACTTTACGAGTACAGTTGCCAATTGAGCGTTCTGTGTACAAGCGGCTTATGTTGTCCATCTTGAGCAGTTTTGGCTAAAGTTGACTGTATTGGAGTTACTGTGTGACTTCGCTTGTTAAAATCACTGTACCGTCAGTGATTGTGTGGCGAGCCTTCTTCGTCTCCCTCAGAGGCGCATTTGTATTGATAGGAAGTCTTTAGTCTGGAACAACCAGACCAGAACAATTTGTTTTGGGCTATACTCGCGACATTATCATCACCACGATGGGACGTCGAAGCAAGCAGCCATCGCTTCCGGTACGCCAGATCGTGTCCTTGCAGTTAAGTAGACAGCTTGGTAATGTATGGCTGCAGCACCGGCAGATTAGGGAATTTGCTCTGTGATAATCAGAGCTCAGCAGAGTGCGCCTGTTCCCGTCTTTTCTTACGTGGTTCTGTCTTGGATGTTCATTGCCTAAGTTGTCACTACTGTAGCAGCAATTAATGTTGGGTTGGCTGGGTGTTTCTCCTAAGATTTGTGTTACAAGGAATTGGCTCCACATACCACTTGGTCATAAATGTCACAATCTAGTTTCGGGACAACTTCACCTTCACAGCATTTATTTGAGTATCCAATTTGAGCCAATTTGATGTATTGTAAATGTTTCATGTGTTTTGTTTATTATTTTGAGATTAGTCATAATAAATCATATTGTTTTTTGGACAGAACTTCCATTCTGTTAATCGGTAGAGCAACCCTATCATTTCTCACTACGTTAATGAAACTTTCCTTTATCTAATTAATTTCTATCAAATTAAATTATTGCAGGTGCCAAACTTTTTTCTACTCCACTTGCAGGGTCGATTACAGTCAGTTCGTCATTTCCATATGAAGATTCTAGAAGAATTTAGTGTTAAATACACTGCTAGCCCCGGCACCTCGCAAAGTAAAACAAAATTTTTTGACTTCGTTAAAGTTCTAAATGGTTATTGTCAGCGCTTTTAAAATCTGAGTGTGAAATAAAGGCGTTGTTCCTTTTCGATGTCCAGCCCTTTTACTCAACAGCATTTGCTGTCGCCGTCGTAGGCAGTATTACCGGGCTCAGAGGCTACAGCTGAAGCTTTAAGGGTAGCACTTAATAGGCTTATGTATTCGAGGAGGAGTGCTTTCTACCGCAATAGCTATGTTTTATGTGGTCGCAACAACTTTAAATGCAGCGGCACGCCGTATTGTGTTACTGGGGGCGACACGTTTTCCGGAGTATAAAGCGTGGTGTGGCGCGGCGCGGCGCGGCGGCCACTTTGCAGCGGCGGGCGCCCGCGGGAGCCCGGGCAGGCGCCGGCCGCTCCGGCCCGCCCCTCCGGCTCGCGCCTTGTCGCCCGTGTCACAGCGGCGCCGCCCTCTGGGGAAATTCCGCAAAGTGTGCCCACTGTGCACGGCCAGCCCACGCTCGACACGGCGCAGCCTCCTCCTCTCCTAACGGCGCGCTCTGCGGCACCCGCCAGTTGCCTACTCCGTCGCGTCCCTCAAAAAAACATCTCTCCCTGTCCGCAGGGACTGCTGAAAATCGTACACGGCTGTGGTGCATCAGAAACAAATTGTGTCCGAAGGAAAACAAACACAGTTCGAGCCACCACCGCTTCCTGTTCTACATCTACATCCGTACTCCGCAAGCCACCTGACGGTGTGTGGCGGAGGGTACCTTCAGTACCTCTATCGGTTCTCCCTTCTATTCCGGTCTCGTATTGTTCGTGGAAAGAAGGATTGTCGGTATGCCTCTGTGTGGGCTCTAATCTCTCTGATTTTATCCTCACGGTCTCTTCGCGAGATATACGTAGGAGGGAGCAATATACTGCTTGACTCTTCGGTGAAGGTATGTTCTCGAAACTTCAACAAAAGCCCGTACCGAGCTACTGAGCGTCTCTCCTGCAGAGTCTTCCACTGGAGTTTATCTATCATCTCCGTAACGCTTTCGCGGTTGCTAAATGATCCTGTAACGAAGCGCGCTGCTCTCGGTCAGATCTTCTCTTCTCTTCTATCAACCCCACCTGGTACGCATCCCACACTGCTGAGCAGTATTCAAGCAGTGGGCGGACAAGCGTACTGTAACCTACTTCCTTTGTTTTCGGATTGCATTTCCTTAGGATTCTTGCACTGAATCAGTCTGGCATCTGCTTTACCGAAGATCAACTTTATATGATCATTACATTTTAAATCACTCCTAATGCGTACTCCCAGATAATTTATGGAATTAACTGCTTCCAGTTGCTGACCTGCTATATTGTAACTAAATGATAAGGGATCTTTCATTCTATGTATTCGCAGCACATTACACTTGTCTGCATTGAGATTCAATTGCCATTCCCTGCACCATGCATAAATTCGTTGCAGATCCTCCTGCATTTCAGTAAATTTTCCATTGTTACAACCTCTCGATATACTACAGCATCATCCGCAAAAAAAGCCTCAGTGAACTCCCGATGTTATCCACAAGGTCATTTATGTATATTGTGAATAGCAACGGTCCTGCGACACTCCCCTGCGGCACGCCTGAAATCACTCTTACTTCGGAAGATTTCTCTCCATTGAGAATGACATGCTGCGTTCTGTTATCTAGGAACTCTTCAATCCAATCACACAATTGGTCTGATAGTCCATAAGCTCTTACTTTGTTCATTAAACGACTGTGGGGAACTGTATCGAAAGCCTTGCGGAAGTCAAGAAACACGGCATCTACCTGGGAACCCGTGTCTATGGCCCTCTGAATCTCGTGGACGAACAGCGCGAGCTGGATTTCACACGACCGTCTTTTTCGAAACCCATGCTGATTCCTACAGAGTAGATTTCTAGTCTCCAGAAAAGTCATTATACTCGAACATAATACGTGTTCCAAAATTCTACAACTGATCGACGTTAGAGATATAGGTCTATAGTTCTGCACATCTGTTCATGGCGTTTCAGGAGAAATAGTAAATATTTTACCATGTGGTAGAATAGAATAATTCGAACAAAATATCCCGTACAACATGTGTCTAATTCTTAAGGGTTACACAGATGCAGCTGTCAGTCTGTAATCCAAACCAATAGTCACAGGAGGTGTCAGGCAAACGCAAAATGCTTAACTGCATATATACAGGGTGAAAAGTATTTAAACCGACAAACTCTGGCAGGTTGTATGGGGCATCAAAACAAATATTTTTCCCTAATGTAATTTTTTCCTATGAGGAATATTTAAAACGGTAGAGGAAGATTTCTCTAGTCGCAAATTAATTAAACCAACAAACACTTGAAACTTCCTGACAGATTAAAACTGTGTGCTGGACCGAGACTCTAACTCGGGACCTTTGCCTATCGCTGGCAAGTACTCTTCCAACTGAGCTACCCAAGCACGACTCACGCCCCGTCCTCACAGCTTTACTTCTGCCAGTACCTCGTCTCCTACCTTCCAAACTATACAGAAGCTCTCCTGCGAACCTTGCAGAACTAGCACTCCTGAAAGAAAGGATATTGCGGAGACATGGCTTAGCCACAGCCTGGGGGATGTTTCCAGAATGAGATTTTCACTCTGCAGCGGAGTGTGCGCTGATATGAAAGTTCCTGGCAGATTAAAACTGTGTGCCGGACCGAGACTCGAACTCGGCTGTTGAGCGGGCCGTGCGTCGTACTTGGGTAGCTCAGTCGCTGCCGGCACCGTAACTCAGCGTGTTCGGTCAGAGGGTTAGTTGCCCTCTGTAATAAAAAAACTGAGTTAATGGATCAACGACGAACTGGACCGGGTGCCTTGCGACGTCCGCCCCGAGCAGATACTACGAACAAAAAAAAAAAAAAAAAAAAAAGAACAAAATGAGATCAACTAACAAAAAAAAAAAAAAGTCGCTAGAGCGCTTGGCCACGAAAGGCAAAGGTCCCTAGTTCGAGTCTCGGTCCGGCACACAGTTTTAATCTGTCAGGAAGTTTCACATCAGCACACACACCGCTGCAGAGTGAAAATCTCATTCTGGCAACAAACACTTTTCCATTTTTTTTATGACCAAGAGACAACACATTGACACAACCCAATTTCAATTACATTAGATTTTCAAAAATACCAACATTGACACGTAAACAAAGGTTACACTGTCGGATAACGTTTTGTCTGACACGGGCAATAACCCTAGGAGTATCCTGAATTGTTCCTGCTGCTGCTACTATCCGGGCAACCAGATCCTCTCCTGA
Organism: Schistocerca piceifrons; assembly: GCF_021461385.2. Lineage (NCBI taxonomy): Eukaryota > Metazoa > Arthropoda > Insecta > Orthoptera > Acrididae > Schistocerca > Schistocerca piceifrons. The sequence goes on from NC_060142.1 coordinate 58,826,190, forward strand.
TGCAACAGGAGTTGCGCAAACAGGGTTGCGCGTCTAGCCCCACACAAAAAAGTCCAGAGGAGACATAACTGGGGATCGAGCAGACCATGGTACAGGACCACCTCTGCCAGTCCACGTTTCTGGGAACAGTCGGTCCAGGAATCGACGCACACGACGACCGAAATGTGCCGGCGCCCCGTCATGTTGGAACCACATGCTTGTCTTGCAGGGAGCGCGATGTCTTCCAGCAATTCTGGCAAAGCTCTGGCGAGAAAATTGTAATAGTGCCTGCCATTTAATGGGCTAGGTAGCAGATACGGCCCAATTAAACAGTCCCCAACAACACCGTCCCACGCATTAACGAAGAACCGCACTGATTGAAGGATCCCGCTCCACATGCTGCAAGACAGCTTCCTCAAATTGCAGCGTTCTTACCGTGCGACTGCGTCCCTGTCCAGGTAATGTGCTAAATGATGCGGTCTCACGCAGACGTTGGTACACAGCAGCAAAGGTCGTATGATGCGGGATACGCCGATTAGGATATTGTTGTTGATAAACCCGTTGTGGAGCTCGTCCGTTGTGGTGCGCTACGTAGTAGGCACCAACCATATCAGTGTACTCACTCCAGGTGTATCGCTCCATTAGTAAACAGAGACAGTGCACTCCTACACTGGTGGACAGCAGTTGCCTACAACTGCACTGCGTGATACGCCCTCTAACAACTGACGATCGTAATACGGCCTCCACCGGTTTCAATAATCCTCATAGGAAAAAAATGACATGAGGGAAAAGTATTTATTTTGATGCCCCATACAACCTCCCAGAGTTTGTCGGTTTAAATACTTTTCACCCTGTATATGAACGAGGTTTCTACGGCTGCCGCCGCCTCTCGCATCCCAATCTCCGTCGTTCACGGTCATTCCAGTCTCCTTCATTAAGACCTCTCGCCGCCATTGCTTCGTTGACGTCGTCTTTCCAGCATCTCGCAGGTCTACCGCGCTTTCTTCTTTGATGTGGAGTCCATTGCCATACCCGTTTTGGCCATCTTGTGTCTGGCATACGCTGTAAGTGACCATACCAGAGTAGAAGCTTCCTTTCTATGTACTCTAGGATTGTGCTTTTGACGTTCATAACCTCTTGATCCTATCATTTCTAATATGGTCAAGTCTGAAGTATCCACAACTCCGTCTCCAGAAATCCATCTCGACAGCCAGGAGGCGATCTTTCTGCCTCTAAGTTAGTTCCCACAACTCTGCGCCATATGTTGTGATACTTTCAATAATTGTGTGGTAGATGGTATGTTTTGTTCTGCGCGTTATGTTTTTGTTCCAGAGAATACCATTGCTTTATGGCTCGCTTGCCCTGGCCTATTTTATTGTTTACATCATCCATACGTCTTAGCTACCATACTACTTAGCTGAAAACTTGATTTTAATACCAGTGGCTTTCAATAAGTCATGGAACCCCTTTTTTCTTCTAAAGGCAGGTTGGTTTTATGGCGAATTCCAGTACACCGTACTATTTCCCACTCTTTGGGATACAAAACCCTATTTCTCAACATAATCTGGTTCAATGCGACGGCCTTATACCCTCATGGTAATACTCTACCGGTCGACGACGGAGCCAACATCTTGCTGCATCAATAAACTCCACATCGTCCACGTACTGCTTCCCGCGGAATGCATCCTTCATTGGACCAAACAAATGGAAGGTGAGAGATCCGGGCTGTAGGGTAATAAGGTTCAAATGGCTCTGAGCACTATGGGACTTAACATCTGAGGTCATCAGTCCCCTAGAACTTAGAACTACTTAAACCTAACTAACCTAAGGACATCACACACATCCATGTCCGAGGCAGGATTCCAACCTGCGACAGTAGCGGTCGCGCGGTTCCAGACTGAAGTGCCTAGAACCGCTCGGCCAAAACGGCCGGCTAGGGTGATAAGGAAAAACAGTCCATTGAAGTTCTGCAAGCTCCTCTCTGGAGCGTAGACCTGTGTGAGGCCTTACGTTGTCATGGAGAAAGAGAAACTCGTTTGCATTTTGTGGCCATGAACACTCTGAAGTTGTTGCTTAAATTTCCTGAGGGTAGCACACTACACTTCAAGAGTTGGACGTTGCACCATGATGGAGGACATGAAGCATAACAACCCCTTCAGAGACCCAAAGACCGTTACGACCTTAACAGCTAAGGGTGCGGCTTTGAACTTCTTCTTTGAAGAAGAGGAGGTGGGACTTCTTCATGGACCGAAGTTTTGTTGCCGTTTCGAAGTGATGACTCCACGCTCCACTGACTGTGACGATGTTCGACAGAAAACTGTCACGATCAACCTCGTATCGTCCAAGTAATTCCGCACGGATGGCCCTTTGTTGCTTTTTATGGTCCTCCGCTAGGCGGCGAGGAACTCAGAGGGCACACACCTTCAAGTACCCCAACTGGTGGAAGTGTGTGTCAGCCCTACGAACAGAGACATCCAGTTGAGCAGTGAGAGGTTTGATTGTGATCCGTCGATCATCTCGAATGAGAGTGTCCGCGCAGGTTTGAGCACTGCAGGAGCCACGACAGTGTGCGGCCGGCCGGCACGCGGGAGATTGGACAGGTGTGCGAGACTTTGTTGAAATAATCACAGACCACTGGCCCAACGACTCACCGTGCTTTTGTTCACTGCCACGTCTCCGTAGACATTCTGCTGGCGCCTATGGATACTCTGGTTTTCCGTAAAAAGAAACTCGATAACAGGTCACTGCTTGAAGCGCACCTCCGTAACATATGCCATTTAGAAGACAGTCAGGGTGGTCCATTGATCGTGATCGGGCCGAATATCTCACGAAATAAGTATCAAACGAAAAAACTACAAAGAACGAAACTTGTCTAGCTTGAATGGGGGGAACCAGATGACGCTATGATGGCCCGCTAGATGCCGCTGCCATAGGTCAAACGGATATCAAATGCTTTTTTTACGAGGGCAGTTCAATAAGTAATGCAACACATTTTTTTTCTCGGCCAATTTTGCTTGAAAAAACCGGAAATTTCTTGTGGAATATTTTCAAACATTCCCGCTTCGTCTCGTATAGTTTCATTGACTTCCGACAGGTGGCAGCGCTGTACCGAGCTGTTAAAATGGCGTCTGTAACGGATGTGCGTTGCAAACAACGGGCAGTGATCGAGTTTCTTTTGGCGGAAAACCAGGGCATCTCAGATATTCATAGACGCTTGCTGAATGTCTACGGTGATCTGGCAGTGGACAAAAGCACGGTGAGTCGTTGGGCAAAGCGTGTGTCATCATCGCCGCAAGGTCAAGCAAGACTGTCTGACCTCCCGCGTGCGGGCCGGCCGTGCACAGCTGTGACTCCTGCAATGGCGGAGCGTGCGAACACACTCGTTCGAGATGATCGACAGATCACCATCAAACAACTCAGTGCTCAACTTGACATCTCTGTTGGTAGTGCTGTCACAATTGTTCACCAGTTGGGATATTCAAAGGTTTGTTCCCGCTGGGTCCCTCGTTGTCTAACCGAACACCATAAAGAGCAAAGGTGAATCATCTGTGCGGAATTGATTGCTCGTCATGTGGCTGAGGGTGACAATTTCTTGTCAAAGATTGTTACAGGCGATGAAACATGGGTTCATCACTTCGAACCTGAAACAAAACGGCAATCAATGGAGTGGCGCCACACCCACTCCCCTACCAAGAAAAAGTTTAAAGCCATACCCTCAGCCGGTAAAGTCATGGTTACAGTCTTCTGGGACGCTGAAGGGGTTATTCTGCTCGATGTCCTTCCCCATGGTCAAACGATCAACTCTGAAGTGTATTGTGCTACTCTTCAGAAATTGAAGAAACGACTTCAGCGTGTTCGTAGGCACAAAAATCTGAACGAACTTCTCCTTCTTCATGACAACGCAAGACCTCACACAAGTCTCCGCACCCGAGAGGAGCTCACAAAACTTCAGTGGACTGTTCTTCCTCATGCACCCTACAGCCCCGATCTCGCACCGTCGGATTTCCATATGTTTGGCCCAATGAAGGACGCAATCCGTGGGAGGCACTACGCGGATGAAGAAGTTATTGATGCAGTACAACGTTGGCTCCGACATCGACCAGTGGAATGGTACCGTGCAGACATACAGGCCCTCATTTCAAGGTGGCGTAAGGCCGTAGCATTGAATGGAGATTACGTTGAAAAATAGTGTTGTGTAGCTAAAAGATTGGGGAATAACCTGGTGTATTTCAATGCTGAATAAAACAACCCCTGTTTCAGAAAAAAAAGTGTTGCATTACTTATTGAACTGCCCTCGTAAATAGGAACCCCCATTTTTTATTCCATAAAGAAATATGAATGTTTTACTTCGACCACTTTTTCCGCTTTGTGATAGATGCCGCAGTAATAGTCACAAACGTATAAGTACGTGGTATCACGTAACATTCCGCCAGTGCGGGCGGTATTTCCTTCGTGATACATTAGCCGTGTTAAAACGGACCGTTTACCAATTGCGCAAAAGGTCGATATCGTGTTGATATATGGCTATTGTGATCAAAATGCCCAACGGGCATGTGCTGCGTATGCTGCTGGGTATCCTGGACGACATCATCCAAGTATCCGGACCGTTCGCCGGATAGTTCCGTTATTTAAGGTAACAGGAAGCGTTCAGCCACACGTGAAACGTCAACCACGACCTGCAACAAATGATGATGCCCAAGTAGATGTTTTAGCTGCTGTCGCTAATCCGTACATCAGTAGCAGACAAATTGCGCGAGAATCGGGAATCTCAAAAACGTCGGTGTTTGGAATGCTACATCAACAGCGATTGCACCCGTACTGTATTTCTATGCACCAGGAATTGCATGGCGACGACTTTGAACTTCGTGTACAGTTCTGCCACTGGGCACAAGAAAAATTACGGGACGATGACAGATTTTTGGCACGCGTTGTGTTTAGCGACGAAGCGTCATTCACCAACAGCGGTAACGTAAACCGACATAATATGCACAATTGGGCAACGGAAAATTCACGATGGCTGCGACAAGTGGAACATCAGCGACCAAGGCGGGTTAATGTGTGGTGCGGCATTACGGGAGGAAGGATAATTGGCCCCCATTTTATCGATGGCAATTTAAATGGTGCAATGTATGCTGATTTCCTACGTAATGTTCTACCGATGTTACTACAAGATGTTTCACTGTATGACAGAATGGCGATATACTTCCAACATGATGGATGTCCAGCACATAGGTCGCGTGCGGTTGAAGCGGTATTGGATAGCATATTTCATGACAGGTGGATTGGTCGTCGAAGCACCGCCCGCACGTTCACCAGATCTGACATCCCCGGATTTCTTTCTGTGGGGAAAGTTGAAGGGTATTTGCTATCGTGATCCACCGACAACGCCTGACAAGGCGAACTAATCACTGTTGAGAGGGATGTCATTACACGTATTGCCAAACGCACTGAGGTTCATGGATTTCATTTTGAGCATTTATTGCATTAATGTGGTATTTACAGGTAATCACGCAGTAACAGCATGCGTTCTCAGAAATGATAAGTTCACGAAGGTACATGTATCACATTGGAACAACCGAAATAAAATGTTCAAACATACCTACGTTCTTTATTTTAATTTAAAAAAACCTACCTGTTACCAACTGTTCGTCTAAAATTGTGAGCCATGTGTTTGTGACCATTACAGCGCCATCTATCACAAAGCGAAAAAAGTGGTCCAACCATAGCATTCATGTTTCTTTACGTATTACACGAACATGTAATAAAGAAATGGGGGTTCCTATTTTAAAAAACGCAGTTGATATCCGTCTGACATATGACAGCGGCATATAGCGGGCCAAACATAGCGCCATCTGGTTTCTCCCTTCAAGCTAGACAAGTTTCATTCTTTGTAGTTTTTTCGTTTGACGTTTATTTCATGAGATATTTGGCCCGGTCACGATCAATGGACCACCGTGTATACAGCGCCACCACAAAACAAAATTTCATGAAACTACAGGGGCAGAAATAGGAATATTCCATGATGTCCCTCAACAAACTCTGCATTTTTTCAATAGAAACTGGCCAAGAAAAAAAAAGACGTTGCATTGCTTATTCAAGCTCCTCGTAAATTACACTTCCGACTTCAACGTATTTTTTTAATTGTGTTGACAACACCACGTCTGTCTCTTCTAAGGTCGTATTGGTAATCGTGTATGAAGACAGCGCTATTAATAATTTGAACGAACTATTCGTCTCTTGTAGATCTCGTATTTCAACCATACCACAGGCAAAACATTGAAGGGGTTAAAGTCTGAAGAAGCTGGTGCCCAGAATCCTGAACAATTCTGCCGATCCATCTCCCGGGATATATTGTGTTTCGATGATGTGTAGCTTGAACGTGCACGGTCTTTATTATCCTGGGGGAACATACCCACCCTTACAGCAAAAGAAACGTGTTCCATTACTGCTGGAAGCACATACCCATGACACTCTAGATAATGGAAGCCCTTAAGACGGTGGTGTAACACAAGGAGTCCAATCGACTGGTTGTCTACCATACCACATGCTGTGTAAGAAACCAAGATTTTGGGGTAGCTTTATAGATTACGGAAATTTATGATACCACTTTATTTTCAGCGACAGTTGTGCCGTTTTTGGGATATGAGGTATTTGATCATGGTTTTGCATATTTTTACGCACTGATTTAGCACTCTGGCGAAGCAACGCGTGGCTCAGAGTTGGTAGAGTTCATATCGATTACTTAACTCTCTCCCTGGACATGCTATGTATATTTAGTGTTCCTATGAATGCCGCTACAAAATATAAAATACAACTGTGATTTTATTTCTGCTTTATAAAATCAATGAAACATCCTTCATTAGAAGTTCCACTTGCATTTGACTAATTTATCAACTTACATTATGTAAAATTTATGACGTAGTTTATTATTAGGAAAATGTGATTCTACAACAAATATCTTTTAGTTCCAGAATACTTCTACAAGTTCTTCATTTACAAAAAATATGACTTTATTTCGATCTGACGTAAATTTTAAAAGTTTAAGTGTGCACTCTTTGATTTGAAGCTGGTAGAGCAATGAAAGACTGCACACTTGGTTTTTCGTAAATACTGTGAAGCACTAGATGTGAAAATGCTTGTGAGTTTCCGTTTCTTAAACTGCGTGAAGTGGAAATAAAAAAATGGCTACATCAAATCATCGTGTAATACTTCATTCATTTCTTAACTAAAACCCTGGACCAAACTTATTTTCAACCATGTTTTGTAATCGAAGTTACACCTGGATGCTAATGCAGACTGCAAGTTATGTAAAATACATTTCATTATAATTTTCTGGCCTTAGATCTTCTTTACAATTATTGGAATAATATTACTTGACGGTAAGAAGCAATAAATTTCGGACTTCAAAAAGAAACATATTTGCAGGAAAGCGTTCTTCAAAACATGTCTCGACACAGGCTTGCGGGCTTTCGTCAGGAGTTGCAAGTGATGTTGGCACCGTCAGTAGTCTATTCATCATTTGATTTGCAGCTCCTTGTGTTTACCGCGTTTGCAGTTAAAATTCCAACAATTGTCACTACCCTAGGTGATTTCAAAAATAAACAGTCTTAATGGGATCACAGGTCGATTTGCAATTAACCAACTGCAAAATCGAAATTATCTGTTTTAGTTTCCTTCTGGAAAGTTGAAAGAAAGCGTTTTATATCTTTACTAGTCCTTCTGGGATCAGCCGTTGACATATCTAATATGAGCTCAGTGCAGTGCTCATAGATCACAAGTCATAACCAAAGATCAAAATACACTCATATTTAATATAGGGGTGGGGAACGGACAGCGGTTCAGGGCACTCTCTTGTCTTAAACTGCCCCTAAAGGCGGAAGAATCAGCAATGATCAATGGCATGAGGATGCAGAAGGCAACGTAAACCACTGCATTAAAGACACGTAACGTGTATCCACAGGACATGTGGCCTTTAACTGAAATAGTGTCATGATGATCTCTCCATTGGCAAAATATTCCGGAATAGTCTCCCATTCGGATCTCTGGGAGGGAACTGCCAAGGGGGAGGTGCCATGAGAAAAAGATGGAATAACTGACGAAAAGATAATGTTGTACGAGCCGGGGCGTGGAATGTCAGAAGCCTGAACGTGGTAGGGAATTTAGACAATCTGAACAGGGAAATGCAAAGGCTCAAGCTATATACAATAGAGGTCAGTGAAGTGAAATAGAAAGAAGACAAGGATTTCTGGTCAGATGAGTATAGGGTAATTTAGAGCAGAGGAAAATTATATAAAGGGAGTAAGATTCGATACGAATAGGAAGGTAGGGTAGAGAGTGTTACTGTGAACGGTTCAGTGATAGGGTTGTCCTTATCAGAATCTACGCAAACCAACATCGATAGTTCGTCGCAAGCTGAAGATGAAAAGATAAAGTCTATCAGGATATTGCACAGGGTGATACAGTACGTAAAGGGAGATGAAAATCTAATAGTCATGGGGGACTGGAATGCAGTTGTAGGGAAGGAGAACAAGAAACGGTTAAAGTAGACTTTGGGCTTAGGACAAGGAATGAGATAGGAGAAAGACTAACTGAGTTCTGTAATCAATTCCAGCTAGTAATAGCGAATACTCCGTTGAAGAATCACAAGATAAGGAGATATACTTAGGAAAGGCCGGGTGATACGGGAAGATTTCAGTTAGTTTACATCATGGTCAGACAGACATTACGAAATCAGATACTGGATTGTAAAGCGTACCCAGGAGCAGACAGATACTCGATCACAATGTAGTAGTGATGAAGAGTAGGCTGAAGTTTAAGAGATTAGTCAGGAAGAGTCAATACGCAAAGAAGTAGGATACGGAAGTACTACGGAATGACGAGGTACACTTGAAGTTATCTAAGGCTATTAAGGATAACTCGGTAGGCAGCACAGTTGAAGAGGAATGGGCAATTCTAAAACGGGCAATCACAGAACTTGGAAAGAAAAACATAGGTACAAAGAAAGTAACTGCGAATAAGCGATAGGTAACAGAAGAAATACTTCAGTTGATCGATGAAAGAAGAAAGTACAAAAATATTCTGGAAGTTCGGGAATACAGAAATACAAGTTGCAGAGGAATGAAATAAATATGAATTGCAGAGAAACTGAGACGAAATGGCTGCATGAAATATGTGAGGACACTGAAAAAGAAATGATTGTCGGAAAGACTGACTCAGCATGCAGGAAAGGCAAAACAGCCTTCTATGAAATTAAAAGCAACGGTGGTAACATTAAGAGTGCAATGGGAATTCCACTGTTAAATGCAGAGGAGAGAGCAGATAGGTGGAAAGATTACATTGAAGGCCTCTATGAAGGGAAAGATTTGTCTGCTGTGATAGAAGAAGAAACAGGAGTCGATTTAGTAATTTAGTAGAGGTAGTGGATCTAGCATTAGAATCAGATTTTAAGAGAGCTTTGGATGACTTGAATATCGAATAAGGCAGAAGGGATAGATAATACGCTATCAGAAATTCTAAAATCATTGGGGGAAGTGGCAACATAACGACTGTTCACGTTGGTGTGTAGAATGCATGAGTTTGGCGACATACCATCCGACTTCCGAAGACTGCAAGAGCCGACAAGTGCGAGAACTATCGCAGAATCAGCTTACCAGTTCATGCATCCAAGTTGCTGACAAGAATGATATACAGAAGAATGGAAAAGAAAATTGAGCATGTGTTGAATGGTGATCAGTTTGGCTTTAGGAAAGGTAAAGGCACCAGAGAGGCAATTCTGACGTTGCGGCTGATAACAGAAGCAAGGCTAAAGAAAAATTAAGATACGTTAATAAGTTTTGTCGACCTGGAAAAAGCGTTCGACAATGTAAAATGGTGGAAGATGTTCAAAATTTTGAGAAACATTAGGGTGAACTACAGGGAGAGACGGGTTATATATAATATGTACAAGAGCCAAGAGGGAATAGTAAGAGTGGACCACCAAGAACGAGGTGCTCGGATTAAAAATGGTGTAAGACAGGGATGAAGTCTTTTGCCCCAACTGTCAAATTGTACATCGAAGAAGCAGTAATGGAATTAAAAGAAAGGTACAGGAGTCGAATAAATTCAAGGTGAAAGGATATCAATGATACGATTCACTGATCACATTGCAATCCTGAGGCAAAGAAAAGAAGAATTACATGATATGCTGAATGGAATGAACAGTCTTGAGCACAGAATATGGAATGAGAGTAAATCGAAGGAAGAGCAAAGTAATGAGAAGTAGCAGAAATGAGAACAGCGAGAAACTTAACATCAGGATTGATGGTCGCAAAGTAGACGGGGTTAAGGAATTACACTATCTAGGCAACAAAATAACCAGTAACCGACGGAGCAAGGAGGACATCAAAAGCAGAGTAGATCGTCAAAAAGGGCATTCCTGGCCAAGAGAAATCTGCTAGTATCAAACATAGGCCTTAATTGGAGGAAAAAAGTTTTGAGATTGTACGTTTGGAGCACAGCATTGTATGGTAGTGAAAAAAGGACTGTGGGAAAACTGGAACAGAAATGAATCGAAGCATTTGAGATGTGGTGCTATAAACGAATGTTGAAAATTAGGTGGACCGATAAGGTGAGGAATGAGGAGGTTCTGCGCAGAATCGGAGAGGAAAGGAATATGTGGAAAAGACTGAAAAGGAGAAGGGACAGGATGATAGGACATCTATTAAGACATCAGCGAATAACTTCCATGGTACCAGAGGGAGCTGTAGAGGGTAAAAACTGTAGAGGAAGACGGAGACTGGAATACATACATCTAGCAGATAATTGAGGACGTAGGTTGCAAGTACTACTCTGTAATGAAGAGGTTGGCACAGGAGAAGAATGCGTGACGGGCCACACAGAACCAGTCAGAAGACTCGGAAAAACAATTAAACAAAAGATTTGACATATGCTTTTCAATGGAATACCGCCACTGTGAAACGAACAAATTACGAAGGCAAGGATTATATTTATTTTTATAGGGTCGCCTACCCAGAATCAGTCGTAGGGAAATAGTTTCGTGCCGATATTCAAGTCAAATCTGAATTTATAAAGTCAATTATTTCATTATTATATCGACGTATACCATATTAAAACAGAAGGGAATATGAAGGCTTATTTCAATAGTGGTACAAGTCCATTTTTGTTCATTCTGAGGTACAGAGTCCTAAAGTTAAATGAGTGCTGAAAAGTCTTTAGTTGAGATACCAGAAATATTCAAGTATATATACTCTATATTCTCTATATACTCTATATTCTCTATATTCAAGTATATATACTCTACCCTAAAGTTAAATGAGTGCTGAAAAGTCTTTATTTGCGATACCAGAAATATTCAAGTATATATACTTGAATACCTTAATGAACAGCTAAACACAATTGAAGAAAACTTTAAGAACCACAACACTCAAGATTTTTATAAAATATTCGCAAATCAAATCAAAGGATACACTCCACAAAATCTCTGCTTCCGGAAACAGAATGGAAAATTGGCACTAACTAACAAAGAAAATTGCCAAGAACTAGCTAAATATTTCTCACAACTCCTAAATTGCCCACAACCAAGTACAAGATTCCCCAGATTACAACCAGAACACACGAATGAGACTTCACTACCACCATCTCAAGAAGAAATTTATAGTCACATTAGAAAACTCAAAAATAATAAATCATCGGGAGAAGATGGAATTGTAGCTGAACTACTGAAAAACCTTGGTCCAAATTCGTTAAAAGAGATCACTAGCATCATCCAAGAAATTTGGCAGACAGAAAATATCCCAGAGGAGTGGAAGTGTGCACTAATTCACCCATTGCACAAAAAGGGAGAGAGATCAGACGTAAACAACTACAGAGGCATTTCACTTTTACCAGTTACCTACAAAATCCTATCTGCATGTCTCCTAAAGAGGGCACAAGAACAACTAGAACATACAATTTCAGACTACCAAGCAGGCTTTCGTCCTAATAGATCATGCCCGGAACAGATATTCAACCTTAAAACTATTTTAAAGATTAAAGCAATCAGGTCAAAACCAATAATCTGCACATTCGTTGATTTCAAAAAGGCATACGATTCCATAGACAGACAGTCTCTATGTCACATTCTCGAAGAACGAGGCCTAGACACTAAAACCCGAAAACTAATTGAACAAACACTAACAGAAACCAAATCAAAAATTAAATTCAGAGGGGAAATTTCGGAACCATTCTCAATTAAAACAGGAGTAAGACAAGGAGATGGGATCTCACCACTATTATTCAATATAGTTTTGGACAAAGTTATGAAAGAGTGGGAAGTAACACTAAGGAAACAAAGCTTTTGGAAGCCAATTGAACTAGGAAGAGGTAAAGGAAAATTGAACATCCCTTATTTAGCGTTTGCAGATGACTTGGCAATTATAACTGACAGTGAAGAAACAGCAGTAAAACAAATTGAGACACTTAAAGAATGTGCTGAGAAGGTTGGCCTGCAAATCTCCTTTCAGAAGACAGAATTCATCTGCTCAAAATTAGATATTTCGAAACTAAAAACAAAGTATGGTGAAATAACTAGAGTCAAGCACTTTAAGTATCTCGGTGAAGTTATTGAACCAACAGGACTTGAGAAAATAGCACAAAAAAACCGATTACAGAAAATCAAGAAAGCATTCGGACTTATTCAAAATATATATAACAAGAAATGTCTATCAAAAGGCACTAAAATCAGACACTACAACACAGTCATCAAACCAACAGTCACATATGCAAGTGAAACACTCTCCCTGAATAGAAAATTAGATTTACACGAAATTAAGAAAGTAGAGAGAAAAATTATTAGAAAAATCCTAGGACCACGATACACACAAGATGGATACAGGCTGCAGACTACCGAGACAACCGAAAAAATATCAAACATCGAGGCACATATCAGGAAGAGGCGGATGAAGTTTTATGGACATATAGACAGATTACCTGGAAACAGGTTAACTAAACGTCTATTGGACTATATGACATCACTTAAGGCAACAATACCCTGGGTAACTGAAGTTAAGAAGGATTTGAAAAAGGCAAAAATTGACATAACAAACACATCAGACCGGGATACATTCAGAAGAAAAATCGACAAGTGGAAGTTTACTCCAGAGACGGAATCTAAACCTTTCCGACCAAAGTGGACCGAAGAAAGGAAGAAGGCCTTTGGGGAGGCAATGAAGAAATACTGGGAAAATAAGAAGAACATTAAGAAATGTTAATCACCTGCTTATCGTTCTCCCATGGGGACATTCGCTAATAATAATAATAATACTTGAATATTTCTGGTATCTCAACTGCAGACTTTTCAGCACTCATGTAACTTTGGGACTCTGTACCTCAGAATGAACAAAAATGGACTTGTACCACTATTGAAATAAGCCCTTCATATGCACGTTACCAATAAAATGAATATAAATGTGGACTGTACCAATGAAACGAGCACAAAGTTGTCTAAAACGTTGAAACACAAAACTCTCTAGAAGCTCAATTTAATCATGAATGTCTTGCTAACGCTGTGGGAGGTACCGCATCTACGTGAAAAACTGCTTGGGAAACACTAACAGCTTTCCTAACGATTCCAAGACCCAACTCAGGAAGTTGTGTAGCAAACAAGTAAACTGTTCAGAAAGTGCATACCGCTAATGCGAAATGCGAGACTTACTCAAAATTCAGAAAACGTGTGCCAGAACGAGCGTCGGTACCGGATGAAGTGGGCCGAGATGGCGGCAGAAAATGGCGATTACCGACGTCCTTTGGACCACGAGTGCCCCAGACGGCTCCTTGCGACGAGTGCCAAAAATTCTCCTCCTCTAAGCCTAGCTCCCGACTTATCACTCTGTATGGAGGGGATGACACCCAGCCGTTGCCACAGTGATCAGCGGGACTTTCGCTTTGTTTACTTTAATAGAGGGGAACCGTGCAGAAATTTCCCATTCTTAGCTTACAGAAAGCATCTTAACATACAGAAGTTTGATATAGACTGCTAGCCATGTTGCACTCACTAGTCGAACCCTTCGCACTTAAACATGGCACAGGGAATGACTCAGCTGACTGGCTGACAAAGTCTCGAGGGAGAATGCCAACGTCTCTTCTCACACTGGCTGAGCACCGCCATGTCGACCCATTCTTAAGTCTGTGTACAGGGCAGTGAATTTGTCACGCACATTTGTACTCTACGGACTTTCAGTGGCTTAGCGGCAGCTGTCTTGAAAGGAGGAAGCCGCATTGGCCGCCAAGGGGAGGGGCAGGGGCTTATCGAAACCGCTTTCGTGGAGTGCAGTGCTCAAGTGGACCATTTTACCTTTTCCAGAGCCTCTGTGACTCACCTCTGTGGTCAAGCTAGACCACTGCATGGAAACCTGGCCAGTTAGTTTCTTAATAAGATAATCTGAATCCTTCCTCGAGAGTTAGCAAGCCTTGTTCTCTTCTCGAAAATAGTCAAAACATTAGCAAAAAAATACTGAAATATCGCTCAGCGATATGTGACCGTCTCGTCAAAACGTGTTGAATACACTGTCAGTTGTAAGTTAGCGGTCGTGCATATGTAACGTTGGCCACGTGCTTGTATGTGTAACACCGAAGGGCTTAGAAATTCTGCGTGTCCTTCTGGAAGTACTATCTTTTACCGAGTCGGTAATGTCTTCTACTTCATCTGTGCTCTGTTCATTTGCACGTTCAGATGAAGTATAACCGCTGCGCACTGCACCAGTCTCATGCAATTTAGTGAAAACGTTAGTAAACACTGCTGAATCTGGTACTCTGTGTTTATGAAATCTATAAGCAGCACTAGCGTTTCCATTACAAAACTCCTACAAAAATACTCTATTGACATGCTCAGCACTTGTAAATACAGGGTGACATGTTTCAACAATACGGTAGAATAAGCAAACCAACCACAACTGCAGTCGCAGTTGAAAAGTTCAGTAATGTACAATGAAGCACAACCTCCAACTTTAACTTCAAAATAGAAATTATAATCGATGAATAAACTCATCGCAGCTGGAGTACTAACAAGTGAAATAAAACGTATCGCTGTAATCATCTTTACCTCTCTAATCTATAAAAATTGGTGATTTGTTAAATAGAATGTTGCAATCGAAATAGTCTTCAGTACGACCTACTACATCATTTACTGTTCGCCTTGAACACTATGTATTTTCTTGGTCTCGCAAGTGGTTTCATGCACCTCCATATCTGAGTGGTCAGCGCGTCTGACAGTCATATGGAGGTTTCGGAAACAGTTTCCGGTTCTGAGAGAGATTTTTTCTTGGCGGGAGGACTGGAGATGAAAGTACGAAGACTCGTGAGGGAAATTAAGGAGCTACTTGGATGAGGAATAGTAGCTCCAAGGTCTTGGAAGCCATTTTCATGTGTCATCGCCCTCAGCCGTTTGACGCTCAGAGCAGGATAAAGACCTGCCCGCTGGATCAACGATGCGTACCTAGGGACGGGGAAAAGGAGCAGGTGATTCCAGTTTCCAAGAAGGGTCAGCCTGTATCATTGATGTCAGTCTGTTGTAGAATTATGAATCATGTTTCATGTTCGCGTATTATGATGTTTCTGAGGAACGAAAATCTGCTCTATAAGAAACAATGTCCTACCAGCGAACAATGATCTAGCGAAACGTAGTTCGCTTTGTTCGTCCATGAGATCCAGAGCGCTTTGATTTCCGGAAGGTATCTGATACAGTTCTTCACTGTCATTTAGTGAACGACGAGTTTATCGAGTTTGGGACCAGTTTTGCGATTGGATCAGGACTTCCTCTCAGGTAGAACTCAACTCGTCATTCTTAACGCAAAAAATCTACGGATGGAAAGGAAATTTCAGGAGGTCCCGAGGAAGTGTGGTAAGGTCGCTGGTGCTTACAATACATATAGTGTAAGAAGAAGTGCTTACATAAAACTTAGAGTGTTTAGGGGAGATAAAGAGAAACACTTTTTATGTGATGAAAACGTCAAGCATGCACCAATTTCCCGCTGGCTGTCTAATAATTTTCTGATGGTAGAGATGCTGAGAGATGGTGTTCAAACGGCCGTGTGGCGAATAGCGTTTTAGAGATGAGGCGACCCTTTTTTGTTGTTTTTGAACGGCACTTCGCGCATAAATACTCCAGAGAAGTGCCAGAAAAGCGGTTCTGACCGTTAGAAGACGTCACTGTCTGGCAACCTAACGTAACTATTTAGCCTGCCCAAATCCGGGCAAATGAACACAGTTAGGTTGGCTACGAAAGGTAGAGCCCCCTGTGGAGTCAACTATTTTCTTCGAAACCAGAGGTTTCAAATAATCTCCCTGCAACGCTCTGCCTCAATGGTACACGAGTTGCTCTGCCCCCAAGACGCGTTTCCCGTTTGTGTTACAGTCAGCTCCGGACCACATGGAACTATCGTCTATGAGTCTTGTTGAGACAGTTTAGCTGAACGCTGCAGCCACAGTAAGGTCGATAAAACGTAGCTGGTTAGTGGGAGAAACAGTCAAATGACCTTGTTGCTTGCTAGTTACGACGGTGATATCATTCGGTATTACGACTGCAAATCATAATTAGCATCAGATCTCCCGGCTCCACTATGCCAGCGCTAAGGGATTCCGTACTTTCTTCTACCATGTACCATAATTAGATAGCATCTCTCTAGCTCAATCTCAGTTAGGTGTTTTAGTTCTTAATTTTGTACAAGTGCTTTGTTTACTTATGTGTGTGGTTTTTCTTGACTGACCGACAGTTCAGTAATAATTATCTGACGTTGCCACCTATTTCCCAACCTTCTCACCACGTTCCATCGTGCGAGCTTCATTTGTTGGTCTTGTAGCGAAGTACAGGGCGGCTATCAATGATTCATTCGTTTTCCGACTCGAAAGTATTACATGTAGAAATACGATTGTAGCATTAATAGAGCCATAAACATACTGTGATTGCATTGTTTCCATCAGTTGCGTTGCGAGTGCAGTGCCTTGCCAAAACAGCGACAAAGCATGAAAAGAGTTTTTGTATGTTGGAATATACGAGATGTCTATAAGGAAGAGTAATGCAACGTGCTTGGTTGGATACAATGTCAACAAATGACAACTGCCATCTGTGTACCTCAGTAGAGGACAGTGGGACACCGGCACACACTTCCTTCTCAGTAGTCACCTGACACTGAAATGCACAACACAGCCAGTAGATGGCGAATGGTTTTAATTATTTCCTACCCTGAAAGCAAAGATCTCAAGGCATGCAGTGAGACCACAGGTACCGCCTGTGTCAAAATAGATTTAACATCCGGCTGTTGATACCCATTTTCACCCAATTCTTTTGAACAGTGTATTTGTACATGTAATACGTCGGAAAATGTTTCGTTCTGAAATAGAATGGACCATTTATAGTAGCCCTGCATAACTTGAGCCTCTATCAGATATTAATATATATACAGGGTGGTCCATTGATCGTGACCGGGCCAAATATCTCACGAAATAAGCGTCAAACGAAAAAACTACAAAGAACGAAACTTGTCTAGCTTGGAGGGGGAAACCAGATGGCGCTATGGTTGGCCCGCTAGATGGCGCTGCCATAGGTCAAACGGGTATCAACTGGGTTTTATTAAATAGGAACCCCCATTTTTTATTACATATTCGTGTAGTACGTAAAGAAATATGAATGATTTAGTTGGACCACTTTTCTCGCTTTGTGATAGATGGCGCTGTAATAGCCACAAACATATGGCTCACAATTTTAGACGAACAGTTGGTAACATGTAGGTTTTTTTAAATTAAAATACAGAACGTAGAGACGTTAGTACATTTTATTTCGGTTTGTCCAATGTGATACCTGTACGTTTGTGAGCTTATGATTTCTGAGAACACATGCTGTTACAGCGTGATTACATGTAAATACCACATTAATGCAATGAATGCCCAAAATTATGTCCGTCAAGCTCAATGCATTTGGCAGTACGTCTAACGACATTCCCCTCAACAGCGAGTAGTTCGCCTTCCGTAATGTTCGCACATGCATTGACAATAGGCTGACGCATGCTGTCAGGCGGTGGCGGTGTATAACGATAGCAAATATGCTTAAACTTACCCCACAGAAAGAAATCCGGGGACGTCAGATTCGGTGAACGTGCAGGCCATGGTATGGTGCTTCAACGACCAATCCATCTGTCATGAAATATGCTATTCAATACCGCTTCAACCGCACGCTAGTTATGTGCCGGACATCCATCATGTTGGAAGTACATCGCCATTCTGTAATGCAATGAAACATCTTGTAGTAACATCGGTAGAACATTACGTAGGAAATCAGCATACATTGCACCATTTAGATTGCCATCGATAAAATGGGGGCAATTATTCTTTCTCCCGTAATGCAGCACCACACATTAACGGGCCAAGGTCGCTGATGTTCCACTTGTCGCAGACATCGTGGATTTTATGTTGCCCGACAGTGCATATTATACAGGTTTACGTTACAGCTGTTGGTGAATGACGCTTCGTCGCTAAATACAACGCGTGCAAAAAATGTGTCATGGTCCCGTAATTTCTCTTGTGCCCAGTGGCAGAACTGTACACGAAGTTCAAAGTCGTCGCCATGCAATTGCTGGTGCATAGAAATATGGTACGGGTGCATTCGATGTTGATGTAGCATTCCCTACACCAACGTTTTCGAGATTCCCGATTCTCGCGGAATTTGTCTGCTACTGATGTGCGGATTAGCCGCGACAGCAGCTAAAACACCTACTTGGGCATCATCATTTATTGCAGGTCGTGGTTGACGTTTAACATGTGGCTGAACACTTCCTGTTTCCTTAAATAACGTAACTATCCGGCGAACGGTCTGGAAACTTGGATGATGTCGTCGAGGATACCGAGCAGCATACATAGCACACGCCTGTTGGGCATTTTGATCGCAATAGCCATACATCAACACGATATCGACCATTTCCGCAATTGGTAAACGGTCCATTTTACCACGGGTGATGTATCACGAAGGAAATACCGTCCGCACTGGCGGAATGTTACGTGATACCACGTACTTATACGTTTGTGACTATTACAGCGCCAGCTGTCACAAAGCGAAAAAAGAGGTACAACTAAACCATCCATATTTCTTTACGTATTACATGAATATGTCATACAAAATGGGGTTCCTATTTTAAGGGGGGTAGGACGTCAAACGGACCGACTTGGAGCAGGAGAGTCACCACAGGACATTTTAATTTCTAGTGTCTATACTTTTACAAATAAGTTCACAAAACTTTGTCACCATGACCAGGAAGGATTGAGGACTCACACTCAACGCAGCGGAAGTTCAAAAACGTAGCAAAATACCTTTTTTTACATGTGAAATTTCATCACGTTTTCACTTGTTACTGGCTGCATTTGTTGCTATAGGTACACTTTTCTTCCTAAGTAAGAAAGATTCTTCGATGAATTTTTCATGGCATACAAGCAGTAGTTACAGGTGTAATCTATAGACTTTTCCAAATCTATTAAAAAACTGTCCAAAAATTGAGATAATTAACTATAAAACTTGAATTTTTTTCTAAACATGAAGTTTAAAATATAACAGTTCATTCATTTTTTCAGAAATTAAAATGTCCTGTGGTGCCTCTCCTGCTCCAAGTCGGCCCGTTTGACGTCCTACCCCCTTAAAAAACGCAGTTAATATCCGTTTGACCTATGGCAGCGCCATCTAGCGGACCAACCATAGCGCCATCTGGCTTCCCCCTTCAACTTAGACGAGTTTCGTCTTTGTACTTTTTTCGTTTGACGTTTATTTCGTGAGATATTTGGCCCGGTCACTATCAATGGACCACCCTATATATATAGAATTGTGCCTCCAATTCCCGGACATAACCTACCGTGAAGTCTGACCTACTCCTCTGTGATTGTGAAGACATCATCGTAGTAGGAGATGAATTCGATGATTTATGCACCAGGAGGACAGGCAACGGAGTAGTGAGTCCTCGTGCCTAAGCACAGTTAGAAACTCGTTTTCGACTTTTTATGGGACCGCTAACTCTAAGATTTTTAATTCAAATGTTCGTTAGTGCAGACCAGAGCTGAGACAGCTAATCATCGTTTATTACCTTGCCACAGAGTTGGACAGCGGCTGGGTAGAGTCTCCTGTAAGGACGGTACGTAATGTCGGCGGCGAATTGCTGGAGCAAGGTAGGAGGGGAGGGGGGAGGGGGAGATGGGACCCCAGGCGCGCTGTCAGTGGCAGCGGCTGGGGGCGGGGTCAGGCGGCGAGTCTTTTAATTAAGCGCCGTGCCTCTGCGGCCGCCATTAAACCGCGATTAGCAGCTCGGGCAGGGCCGGCTCGCTTTATTGGCTGTCGATTGGCCGGGCGGCCTGGGCTCTGGGTTCTGGTGGCCGGTGCCCGGCCGGTGCTCAGACATTCGGCGCACGCGCACGCCTCCTGCTCCCAACTGGGCTCGGGCCAGTGGAAGCGACACAGGCGGGCGAGAAATCACCCGGGGGGCAGCCAGCCCGGGGACTGCGCGGTGCCAGCAGGGGGCGACCCAGAGGCGGAAAAAACTTCTCCCAGCAAAGTTTATCTTAACGACAGCACCACACGTCGAGGGCGCATCAAGTGCTTCAGCAAGGCGGTGTGAATGTCATACCACATTTCCAACACTTTCTCACGAAACGTCTTGATGCTACACTACTGGCCATTAAAACTGCTACGCCACGAAGATGACGTGCTACAGACGCGAAATTTAGCCGACAGGAAGAAGATGCTGCGATATGCAAATTATTAGCTTTTCAGAGCATTCACACAAGGTTGGCGCCGGTGGAGACACCTACAACGTGCTGACATTTCCAACCGATTCCTCATACACAAACAGCAGTTGACCGGCTTTGCCTGGTGAAACGTTGTTGTGATGCCTCGTGTAAGGAGGAGAAATGCGTACCGTCACGTTTCCGACTTTGATAAAGGTCGGATTGTAGCCTATCGCGATTGCGGTTTGTCGTATCGCGACATTGCTGCTCGCGTTGGTCGAGATCCAACGACTGTTAGCAGAAAATGGAATGATGGGTTCAGGAGGGTTATACGGAACGCCGTGCTGGATCCCAACGGCCTCGTATCACTAGCAGTCAAGATGACAGGCTGTGGTGTCACCGCCAGACACCACACTTGCTAGGTGGTAGCCTTTAAATCGGCCGCGGTCCGGTAGTATACGTCGGACCCGCGTGTCGCCACTATCAGTGATTGCAGACCGAGCGCGCGCACACGGCAGGTCTAGAGAGACTTCCTAACACTCGCCCCAGTTGTACAGCCGACGTTGCTAGGAATGGTTCACTGACAAATACGCTCTCATTTGCCGAGACGATAGTTAGCATAGCCTTCAGCTACGTCATTTGCTACGACCTAGCAAGGCGCCAATATCAATTCCTGTTTATCTTGTGATGCATGTACAGTCACAGCGATGTTCACCAATTATGGATTAAAGTTAAGTATTCCAAGAGCTACCTACTTTATTTGTTAGACTCAAATCCTTTAACTGTTCCAGAC
Organism: Schistocerca piceifrons; assembly: GCF_021461385.2. Taxonomy (NCBI): domain Eukaryota; kingdom Metazoa; phylum Arthropoda; class Insecta; order Orthoptera; family Acrididae; genus Schistocerca; species Schistocerca piceifrons. Next base: position 58,847,692 of record NC_060142.1, read on the forward strand.
CTCTCGCCAGCCTGCGTGAGCTTAAAAGCGTGCATTTCGGCCTCCTCTAGCAACACGGTGTTGGCTCTTCTGCCAACACTTCACAGGCATCTTATCCGCAAGGCTGTAACGGATCGTGCAGCCACGTCTCGATCCCTGAGTCAACAGATGGGGACGTTTGCAAAACAACAGTTTGACGACGTTTGCAGCAGCATGGACTATCAGCTCGGAGACCAGGTTCTGTTTACAGCATCATGATGCTCGCATCAGTGTTTGGCGACATCGCGGTGTACGCACATGTGTATTCGTCATCGCCATACTGGTGTATCGCCCGGCGTGATTGTGCCATTGGTTACAAGTCTCGGTCACCTCTTGTTCGCATTGACGGCACTTTGAATAGTGGGCGTTACATTTCAGATGTGTTACGACCCGTGGCTCTACCCTTCATTCGATCCCTGCGAAACCCTACATTTCAGCAGGATAATGCACGACCGCATGTTGCAGGTCCTGTACGGGCCTTTCTGGATACAGAAAATGTTCGACTGCTGCCCTGGCTAGCACATCCTCCAGATCTCTTACCAACTGAAAACGTCTGGTTAATGGTGGCCGAGCAACTGCCTCGTCACTATACGTCACTACTCTTGATGAACTGTGGTATCGCGTTGTAGCTGCATGGGCGGCTGTCCCTGTACACGCCATCCAAGCTCTGTTTGAGTCAACGCCGAGGCGTATCAAGGCCGTTATTACGGCCAGAGGTGGTTGTTCTGGGTACTGATCTCTCAGTATCTATACACCCAAATTGAGTGAAAATGTAATCACATGTCAGTTCTAGTATAATATATATGTCCAATGAATACCCGTTTATCATCTGCATTTCTTTTTGGTGTAACAATTAAGTGGCCAGTAGTATATATCTTCATGGCCACCTCTTTTTTCTTCTTCTTTCTACGCTTTGCCCACTTAAGGAACGAGTCTGGAGTTGGTAGTTGCTTTGATGGTCTTTGCCTTCTTATACCCCAAGATCTCTTCATGAATTCGCAATATTTCTTCGTGTACCGGGTGGTCATAATTAAAACACAGCTGATCATGAAGGTAAAGTGTGGGCTGTAATTATCGTATGGTGGCCTACCTTGGTAGGTATGCTAATGAGCTAATGCGGAATCGAATTACGCCATGAAAGGAAACGAGTTCCAGTTGTGCTCACCAGCTGCAAATCTGACGCTGTACACTGTATGACGGTATGACATCCGCTCTGTCTTTTGACTAGCCATAATACGAGTGTGCAGTATGGCTGTCGAGGAGAGAGATCGTGTGCTCTTAATGAAACTGTTTTATGTCAACGGCAGCAATTATTGTGCTGCATCTAGACAATATCACCGTCTGAAAGGTTGATAATGAAATTCGAAAACACAGGCGAGCTTCGTGTGGCACCTGGCGTCCTATGGTGTTGGAGTTTATTGTCGAGGTATCTGCTGCTGTAACTGACCACGCAGCACGTGCCCTGGCTAGGAATAGTGCTCGCGCAGTGTCATGAGAAGTTTCCATCCCATGGTCAACAGTGCAGGAAGTTTTGCGGTCTAGTTTACACTACTACCATTACAAGTAGCAGACGGTGCAGCAACTGAAACCTCATGATGCGCAGCAAAAAAACAGCGCTAAGCGCTATGGGACTTAACGTCTGAGGTCATCAGTCCCGTAGACTTAGAACTAACCTAATGACATCACACACATCCATGCCCGAGGCACGATTCGAACCTGCGACCGTAGCAACAGCGCGGTTCCGGACTGAAGCGCCTAGAACCGCTCGGCCACAGCGGCCGGCAGGGGATCCGCAGCAACATTCTGAAACTGATTTTCTGTTTCTACATCTGCATCTACATCCATACTCCGGAAGCCACCTGACAGTGTGTGGCGGAGGGTACTTTGAGTACCTCTATCGGTTCTCCCTTCTATTCCAGTCTCGTATTGTTCGTGGAAAGAAAGATTGTCGGTATGCCTCTGTATGGGCTCTAATCTCTCTGATTTTATCCTCATGGTCTCTTCGCGAGATATACGTAGGAGGGAGGAATATACTGCTTGACTCCTTGGTGAAGGTATGTTCTCGAAACTTCAACAAAAGTCCGTACCGAGCTACTGAGCGTCTCTCTTGCAGAGTCTTCCACTGGAGTTTATCTGTCATCTCGTTCACTCTTCCGCTATTACTAAATGATCGCCGGCCGGGGTGACCGAGCGGTTCTAGGCGCTACAAACCGCTTGATAGCTACGGTCGCAGGTTCGAGTCCTGCCTCGGGCATGGATGTGTGTGATGTCCTTAGGTTCGTTAGGTTTAAGTAGTTCTAAGTTCTAGGGGACTGATGACCTCAGAAGTTAAGTCCCATAGTGCTCAGAGCCATATGAACCAACTAAATGATCTTGTAATGTAGTGCGCTGCTCTCCGTTGGATTTTCTCTGTCTCTTCTATCAAACCCTATGTGGTACGGATCCCACACCAGTGAGGAGTATTCAAGCAGTGGGCGAACAAGTGTACTGTAACCTACTTCCTTTGTTTTCGGATTGCATTTGCTTAGAATTCTTCCAATGAATCTCAGTCTGGCATCAGCTTCACCGACGATTAATTTTATATTGTCATTCCATTTTAGATCACTCCTAATGCCTACTCCCAGATAATTTATGGAATTAACTGCTTCCAGTTGCTGACTTTCTATATTGTAGCTAAATGACAAAGGATCTTTGTTTCTATGTATTCGCAGCACATTACACCTGTCTGCATTGAGATTCAATTGCCATTCCCTGCACCATGCATCAATTCGTTGCAGATCCTCCTGCATTTCGGTACAATTTTCCATTGTTACAACCTCTCGATATACTACAGCATCATCCGCAAAAAGCCTCAGTGAACTTCCGATGTTATCCACAAGGTCATTTATGTATATTGTGAATAGCTACGGTCATGCATTGTGTAAGTGGCGGTTACTCGCATTCCTCATCAACGTGTTAGAATATCCACCAAGTTTCGCTGCCGTACGATAATTGCAGTCTACACTTGAGCCCTGTGAGTAGCTGCACTTTAAATTACAATCACCTGGTGCCACTGTTAAATGCATGACAGAAACGGTTTCTGGTCTCATTTGACACTGGTCTGCGGCACCACATATTTCATGTCGTGGAATGTGACGATATATATCACCGCCGGTGTTTGTTTAACCGATTCGCTAGACGGGGTTGCTTATAGAGATGGGTCGTTCGGGAACGAACGGGTCCAAAGGAACGGTTCACCAAGATGGACGGAGGGACCGAGGAACGAATTCTAAGGAACGGTCTTTCATAGTTCACTTCGGTCGCAGTCGTTCTCGTTCTCGCAACGGCACGTCGGCCGGTCTCGTTCCAGGCTCGGTCCCGTTCCCGCCTCTGCCTCCGGATCGGTCTCGGTCTCCCTAGGCCGGACTCGTCCATCTTCGCATGGCCACTCGTCGCAGTTCAACTCCCGACTGCTCCTAGTTAGTTCAGTATAGAGTTGTTCGTTTCGTTCGCCCAGTCTAGATCTGTTTCAAACCTTTTTTGAAATCTGGACTTCTGGTTCTTTTCGTATTTTATTCAGCGTCCACGACCGGTAATTAAAACGTACTTTATAATTACGTAAACTACATAAAAATTACGTGGTATGTAATACGCACTTCTTTTCAGGTAACAAAAGGGCATATCAGTTTACTTCATTATTTCGATAAACAGCAGGAGATATACTTATAAAAAGGCAAGTTTTTTTGTTATTACACGGCGCACACGAGTGACCATTTCCCGTCTTTTTATGATACAAGGTAAAACAGCATGTTCATTGTTATGGAAGGCAGACCGACTTACAACCGAATGAAGCCCGCGCTCCATAATCGACCGTCTGGTGTCACATTTTGAGAATATCGTAACTGCTACAATATTATTTCAGTGGTACAGGGTGGCGCACGAAAAATAAGCCCAGAGTACTAGACTGCTCACTGTCGCCCACCAATCGTCATCTATTTTTTCGAAGTTTTTATTTTCATTAGCTTATTTGTTATTTCTTTACAGCCTAATTATTAGATGTTTTTCTATTCTTCTCGTAACGGTCAACAAATCGTGCGTAATTGGCGACCAATCTGTACTCAGGGCCGGTTTTTCGTGCGGCACCTTATATTACTCGTATGTCACTGCGATTAGTCACATAACGCTACAGTTGGCTAAACGATAGGTTTTGCAGAATCACGAAAATTATTTCTACGAGTGTATGAGAATTCTGTAATGAATAAAAACTCTGTACTCCAGGGGGGGGGGGGGAGGCAAGTGCCCCCCCTTGGCGCCTTCCATCTTCAGTCACATACGCTACTAATTTTCAATTTTTCATAAGGACCATATACCAAGCACAAATGAACGGTGAACGAGTAAAAATGTACGGCTCCCAAAAAAGAGCCAACACCAGTGAACTAGTTCCCAAGAGTCAACGAGTTTGCCCATCTGTAGTTGCTAACACACGCTTTTATGGTGGCATTCGACCCGGAGGTGCGCCGGTTCGAATACTGGTGGTGGAAAATTTTGACTGCAAGTGTTTGGCCTGTAAGCGGAAGAGTAAAGTTCCTGACCACCAGTCTTCGCACCCGTGCACCGTGTCTTGGATCATGCTCTAAGCCTCCACGCTATGTCACATGAAATAAGGGCATGTGAGGTTGTTGAAGTGCTGATGGTGATCCGTCCGTCAAAAGGGGAAGTTAAGCACAGAGACCCCCTTGGTACTATTCGAGAGGAGGAGGCTATGTACTGGCACAGAGTTTTATCCTCTTCCTTCCTGCCATCCATAACGACACAAACCCAAAACTACACAGTGCAACCACTCATTAGAGTCAACAACACGACCTAGGCACACACTTTATAACAGGGCGGAGGAAGACAGTGGCAAACCATCTCCACCAGGTCCTTGCCAAGAGCGGTGATAAGTGAAGGACTTCCGCATCTGCTTCCCTTACACTCACTTTTTTGACTACGGGACTACTTAGAGTGTTTCTTTACGATCTCATCGCCAAAAATAAACATACACTAGTTGTGCTGTATTTTGTCGTCTTTCACGCAGACAAATGGTAGGTGGAGAAAATTCAATGTGGAATGAGGCCATATACGTGAGGGACAAACGAGGAGGTAACTGGAACACGTGCAACCGGACTTTACTTCCGAATGTACTCAGAAATAAGACGAAAATTCTACCAATGGTGGTGTTTTAAATCAATAAACGAAATGCATATGATAAGGAAATCACCTATTTTTTTAGAAGTTTTAAAAAACCTTTAGCAGTTGTAAAAAACTGACACACTGTAGTCATAGTAATGAAAAATTCATAATTCTTTCACTTTAATGAGAAAACTGACAAAAGGACACTACAAATAATACAAGAATTTGTTCTGATGTGATATCACGAAACTCTCTTCTGATTGTACGATGGCTTCTGTAAGCTGAACACTAAGCAATACATGAACGACATACCTCGCCGAGGAAAGGTGGCTTGCATGGCTCAATGATACAGATAGTCGTACCGTAGGTGCAACAACAACGTGTTATCAGTCATGAAGAGGAGCATCAGCATTTTCAATTGTTGCAGGGATGACATTCTGGATGACTTTTTTCCCCCGAAGACAGGTAGCTCTACTGTATTCCTTACTGATGATAGCATCATCTTGAATAAAATATTCTAGGTCGGAAAACAAGTCTTCCATTCAGATCTTCAGACGGGTCTATTCAGCAAGCTGTCGTCTGACGGGAAAAACTGCTCGCATTCGACGGGTCGGGGTGTGAAAAGTTAGATTCCTTATTGGGATAGATAGTTTGAGAATTTAAAAAGGGAAATGGACAAGTTGAAATTAAATATATTGAGAATTGGCGAAATGGGTACGGACTTTTGATTAGGTCAGTACAGGGTTGTAAACAATAAATCAAATAGGACTAATGAAAGAGTATGTCTAATAATGAATACAAAAATAGGGATGCGCATAAGCTACTGTGAACAGGATGGTGAATACATTGCCATAGTAAAGATAGACACGAAGCTAACACCCACAAGATTAGTGTATGTTTATGTGCTAACTAGCTCCGAAGATGATGAAGAGGTTGTAGGAATGTGTGCAGATAGTTACGGGAGATGAAAATTTAACTGTGGTAAGTGGCCATAATTCGGTAGTATGTAAACGGAGAGAGGGAAAAAAGTAAGAGAACACGGACGAGAAGAAACGAATGAAAGAGGAAGCCGTCTGGTAGAGTTTTGCTCATAGCGTAATTTAAACAACTTTAATACTTGTTTTAAGAATCACGTGAGAAGGTTGTATACATGGAAGAGACTGGGAGAAACTAGAAGGTTTCAGATTCATTATATAGTAGTAAGATAGAGATTTCGAAAACAGACTTTAAACTGTAAGACATGTCCAAGAGTAGTTGTAGACTCTGATCATAATTTATTGGTTAGGAACTGCAGATTAAAACTGGAGAAAATGTAAAAAGGTAGGAAAGTAAAGAGTTGGGAAAGAAATAAACTGAAAGAATCAGAGGTCATAAGAGTTTCAGAGGGAGCATCAGGGAACGATTCACTGAAAATAGTGAATCGATTGTGAAAAAGTAATTTTTAGAATAACTTGATTAAAAGTAGGAGTAGATTGATAGGACACAGCCTGAGGCATCAAGGAATTTGGTATTGGAGGAGAGTGTAGTGAGGTAAAAGTTGGAGAAGGAGACCAAGGGGTGAATACAGTAAGCAGGTTAAAGTGGATGAGAGTTGGTGTAGTTATGTATAGATGACGAGGCCTGCACAGGATGGTCTAACGTGGAGAGCCGCATCAGACAATTCGTCGGACTCAAGACCTCAACAACAACAGATATGAAATTGTACCGTACTCTTCTTCTGGAAACGAATTTATCTGCCAATATCGCTATGTTAACACAGTTACTAGACTACTTAGTTTCTATAAAAATAGACAGCTGTAGTTACATCATACAATGCTTACACCACTCTGTCACATGAGAACTACACTCTGAGGAGACTAATGTCATGGGATACCTCCTAATATCGTGTAGGATCTCCGTCCGGCGAAGTGCAGCAACCCGACGTGGCGTGGACTCAACAAGTCGTTGGAAGTCCCCTGCAGAAATATTGAGCCATGCTACCTCTATAGCCGTCCATAACTGCGGAAGTGTTTTTGGTGCAGGATTTTGAGTATGAACAGATCTTCCTTTTATGTCCCAAAAATGTTACAGGAGATTCAGGTAGGGCGATCTGGGTGTCGAAATTATTCGCTTGAACTGTCCAGAATATTTTTCAAATCAATCGCGAACAGTTGTGGCCCGGTGACATGGCGCTATGTCATTCATAAAAATTCCATTGTTGTTTGGGAATATGAAGTCCATGAATAAACGCAGATGGCCTCTAAGTAGAGAAGATAACTAATTCCAGTGAATGATCGGTTCAGTTGTCCCAGAGGACCAAGTCCATTTCATATAAACACAGTCGACACCATTATGGAACCATCACCAGCTTGCGCTGTGTATTGTTGACAACTGGGGTCCATAGAGTCGTTGGGTCTGCGCCACACTCGAACCATGCCATGAGCTTCTACAAACTGAAATCTCGATGCATCTGACCAGGCTACGGTTTTCCAGTGATCTAGGACCCAAACGGCACAGCCACTAGCCCAGAAAATGGGTTGCAGGCATGCTGTTACCAAAGGCAGTCACGTCGCGTCTTTCGTCTGCTGCCATAGCCCACTAACGCCAAATTTCGACGCACTGTCCTAACGGATACGTTCGTCCTGCGTCCCACATTGATATCTGCGTTTATTTAACGCAGTGTTGCTTGTCTTTTAGCACAGACAACTCTACGCAGAAGTCGCTGCTCTTGGTTCTTAAGTGAAGGTCGACGGCCCCTGCATTCTCCGTGGTGAAAGGTAATGACTGAAGTTTGGTATTCTCGCCACACTCTCGACACTGTGGATCTCGGAATATTGAATTCTCCAACGATTTACGATTTCATGCGTCTACCTCCAACTACCACTCCTGGATCAAAGTCTGTTAATTCCCGTCGCGCGGTCATAATCACTTCGGAAACCCTTTCACATGAATCACGTGACTACAAATGACAGATCTGCCAATGCACTGCCCTTTTATACCTCGTGTACACGATATTACGTGCTACTATCCCAAGACTTTTGTCATCTCCGCATCTCCGTGTACACCATGCGTAAAGAAGACGCGGCATCACATGGCATGCCGGGTGTGTTATCATAAAGTTTGTACCACGTGGAGTACGAATGGCGCAAAGAGGACAGGCATATTTCAAATCTTGCCGACTCGTTGTATAATATCATGTTGGCCGCGACAGAGTAACTCTGTGTCATGTGTCTTATTCGTGCCATTCGTGCTCCACTTTATGGTAGTATACCTGGCATGACATTGTAATGCTTCGACTTTCTTAAGCATATTGTATAGTCCTCATGTCACAGAGTGGTGTGAGCACTGTATGATACAACTACCACTGGCCGGGTTTATGGACATGAGAATGGCATTACATAATGCCGAAACTAGTACTGTAGTAATTGTGTTAATATTGCGGTATTAGCAAATAAATTGGTTTTCAAAAGAAGACTACAGTATAAAATTATAGATCGCCTCCTGCACTTAATGATCATGTCAAGTAACCATAAGATATGAAACTCTTATTGACAGACAGAAATGTTACTGTAACTAACATCCTCTTAAAGACAGGCATCATAATTTCCCTGGCTTGTCTTCTCAGTTAACAGCGGAAGGTGATCTGAGTCATATCTTCCTTTCGTGAGCCGCATACTTGAGAATAGACTATCTAGGAACATGAAAGGGCGATTCGGAGCTATTCTAATGTGGATTCACAGCATGGTAGTATCTGGTCACAATATGTAAGCTTGAGACACTGCTGTAACCCACAGGAACAAAAATGTTCAAATGTGTGAAATCTTATGGGACTCAACTGCTAAGGTCATCAGTCCCTAAGCTTACACACTACTTAACCTAAATTATCCTAAGGACATACACACACACCCATGCCCGAGGGAGGACTCGAACCTCAGCCGGGACCAGCCGCACAGTCCATGACTACAGCGCCCATGACTGCTCGGCTAATCCTGCGCGGCACAGGAAACAAATTAACTTTTTTTATTGTTATGGATAAAACACTGGTAGCGAAAGGTCATCTACAGTTTGCAAGTAAATCGGAGTACAGTTACAAGACTCGAAGGATACAGAAGGGAAACAGTAGTTGACAAGGGAGTGGTACAGGTTTGGAGCCTGTAGCTAATATTGTATAATATGTACATTGAGCAGACAGTGAAAGAAACAACAAAAGTAAAACAAGGGTAACGGAATGTAGTCAGATTAAATGAGCGATGCTGAGAGAATCTGATTCGGAAATGAAATACTACAATTCAGTCAGGAAGACAGTATAAACTTCTGAAATGCTATATAACAGGTGAATGTTGAAGATTAGTTGGGGAGATCGGATAACTAATGAAGAGGCATTAGATCGAGCTGGGTAAAGAACAAATTTGTTGCTCAACTTGACTAAAAGAAGAGATTGGTTGAAAGAACACATCTTTAGGGAACAAGGAATCGTCAGTTTCGTAAAAGAAGAATGTGTTAGGTAGTGAGAACGTTTAAATGAATGCATGTGGCATAGCTATGCAGAAATGCAGGAAATTGCGCAGGATAGGCTAGCGTTTAGAGTAGCATAAAACCGATTTTCTGACTGAATACAACAAATATCCCCATTCGCCTTTTCTGATGGATGGCTTGATCGCCCCTTAGTGATACTTTCGTGTTGTTCCAGTCGTCTGTCCCAGAAGTGTATCTAACAAAGGGCGAAAGCGGAGGCCAAGATGAGCTTCCGTGTCTAGCAGTATACCAGTTCACATAAGGTGAAGATTGTCACAGTGTGTTGTGAACTATGGAACGGGAATAAAGGAAGCTGACATTGTGTTGACACTGTGATACTGCCGGCTGGGGTGGCCGAGCAGTTGTAGGAGCTACAGTCTGGAATCGCGTAGCCGCTACGGTCGCAGGTTCGAATCCTGCCTCGGACATGGATGTTTGTGATGTCCTTAGGTTAGTTAGGTTTAAGTAGTTCTCAGTTCTAGGGGACTGATGACCTTAGAAGTTAAGTCCCATAGTGCTCAGAGCCATTTGAACCATTTTGAACATTTTGATATTAGCAAATAAACTGATTTTCAAAAGAAGACTACAGTACAGAATTATAGATCCTTCCTGTACTGAATGATCATGTCAGGTACCCATAAGCTCATGAAGCTAACTTTACTGTTCACGGAAAACTAAGAAACACGTATAGCGATCACTTTTGACCACATTGAATATGTTGGTTCACATTCGCTGAGCCTAGACTTTGATTTTGATTCACTCTGTATAGCATCAGTTCCACTAGCGAGAAAGTGCTTTTACCTGTGTAACAAGGCAATATCATAGTAAAGCGAAGTTCTCCTTTTTACTAGAAATAATTTCTTTCTTTCTGGCACGGTATTTCGAAGGCGCCAAATGTTCGTTACGCTTTTTATAATTCTGACATGACGCTGTGTATCATGCATCTCTGAATTACAGATCTCTCAGAGCACGCAGTCATTTCACATTTAGCAGAATATAAAGCTTGCTCGTTGTGCTAAATGCTTCATGGTGTCTCTGTAGAAGATGTGTAAAGCAGCTGCAGCACTTAGTTGCCTAAAAACGTAACAGCGATGCGTTTCAATATATTTGTATCCAGCTAGAAGCAATGTCAACTGTGTCGATATTTTATGCCGCTCGTGCTTGTGGTTATGGAATATATTTATTTATAATCAGGGGAACTCAGTTATTGCTCGTTGTTGTGGTTTAGTTAAATAAGCGGTAAACATTTGAAAAATACAGCTTGTGAAATGTTTCATTTTGATGGCCTGTGGCATATGAAGTGAAATGTTTCTTTTTTATGGCCTGTGGCGTATGAAGGTTACTGTATTAGATATTTTGTCAAAATTGGACGTGGTAATACTGTATCTGTGCATAAATGGAAAGGTACGATTCCGGAAAGTAAATGCAGACAATTGACAGTGGCTAGTTTAACTGTAGCATTTGCGAGCATTTGATGTAATTTGAAGGGAGAAGTGTACTCCTTTTACAAATAATCTGTTTAAATTGTAAATTCCCGTCATAGTCTATATGTTTGTTGCTTTTTCCATATTTTGTAGAACAAACATTGTGTGTTGTGACAAGGAAATCACCTTAATTATTGGTTTACTACGCATCAACCACCTTTCTCTCCGAATCTCTCAATGAGTGTTTAAAACCTAAATTCCCCTCACTATTGCTGTAATAACTGAAAAACGATTCTAGATGTGCTTCCCGTGATGATATGTCGACAGTAGGCTAAAAGTGTCTCCTGTTCCCTTTTTGCAATGCGATTTATCTGGATTTGTTTTATTTAATTACATTGATGGAAATGGGAGGCACTACACTGTGAAAAACCAATTCGATATGTGTCAAAATTTGTGGAAATGTCCTTTACACAACCAGTATTAATTAATTAAATTATCATTTCATCGGGAACTGATGTCCACCATCAGCTTCAGTATTATGTGTGACTCAAGTGGACGAACAGAATCTTATACTCGACATGAAATGGAAGCAACCGTTCTCCGAAAGTCATCTTGAGGAATTTATAGCTATACTTGAAACACTTGCAGTGTCAGCTATAACTTCTCAAATTTTGAATCTTGTGAAATTTAACAGGAGTAAACTGAACTGCTATTCTTTATAAATCATGTGTCTGTTGTCCTGTACAGTACACTTGCTACATTTACGGAAATTGTATCTCATAAAAATGAATCGCCAAAACTGAAACTATGTAAATGTATTTTTAATTAACTTTACCAAAGTGATTAGAAAGCGTAAATGTATAGTAAATAAGCTGTTCTGTGAAATTCTATTGCGCAGCACAGTGAAGTGCTGCAATGCGTAACGTCACAATATGTGATTTGAAATTCCAACATTCAAAATTATCAGAAAAAAAGTGCTACAGAAATATACCAATCCAGTATTGAAAGAATAAATAGCTACAATCGTTTCTACTAAAATGCCCTGTGATTTCTCGTGCGCAAACTGACTAAATTTCCAAGTGCTCAGTAATACACTCGCAAATGCTATGCTGCAGTGTGAGAACAAAATTGTCTGCTTGAGAAGTATAATCTGAAGCAAATTTGACGTAAATTGAACCTGATAATAAATTGAAAAACAGCACCGAACTCTGAATCAGCTTATTGTGTTTTAACTGTACTGTAACTAGCCCTAACAAATTTTTTGTAGCTTACCCGTGGCAACGGAAACTCAGTACTGCTCGTAGTCATGAACATAAAATATGCAGCACAGCAGTAAGCAGGCTGAAAGGAAAGAAAGCCTTGCACAGTGCAATGGAAGAGCGTGCAGCTGTACTAAGTAATTCACGCTTCAATTTTTAAGAAATTGTGTTCCGCTCTGTGCAATGCTGCGACACGTGTAATCAGAAAATGACATTCTTTCGTGAGGAGACAGTGGTGGAATTCGAACTTGCTAAACTATTAAACGAAAATTGACCTTTAAAAAAACTGTAGTGTAGAAACTGAAAATCATTGTCTGATTATCACAGTCATGTTTACAAAATTTATCCCTCACAAAATTTTTACTCTGAAATGAAATCGTTATTGAACATGGTAAAGGAGTGCTAAACCCAATTTCTGTTTGCAAAGCACTTGAGTTGATTACTTACTCTCATCTGACAAATAAAACCAGCTAACCCAAACCAATAAAGAAAAATTCCACTAAAACCTCCTGTTACTCGTAATGCATCATAAGTACGTGCAAGCAAGCAGTACAGCAATAACTCTACTGAGATATCTTCTCTTGTTAAACTTCTGTTCCAGTTAATCACATTTCACTGTTCAACCTCCTTTGTAATTTTGTCTCTGTGTTCTGCAAGTTATTTTAAGACTGCATTGGTGTAGCCGACGCCCAACTGTCATACCAGCTTATCTTAGAATGCTTACAGCAACGACAATGCCACAGTCTAATACACACAGTCACGACACTCACTTGTATCAAATTTGTTACCGTTTGACAGATGGAACGATACTAGCGCTCCACGTGGTGAGAAAGCAGTCACATTATTCGTAAGGATAACATTTGTTTTTAATTATTGTCTACTTAATTAACGGAATGGTTGTTACATTTCTGCGGTCCATGCGTTAGTAAGTTACCAAGAGACATGAATTAACGTGAAATACATGTAAAATCAGCCGAATCACTCTGACTCTGACATGAGCTACAACTAATTCAAGAAGAAATGCTTTCAAAGACGTCTGTACTTGTATCTTATTATGCTGGAAGCAAGAGAATATATACATATTTCATGTATGCCAACATATATTTCTATTGTCACTGTCATAGACATTTTTCTTGACACTTAAAATGGAGTCCAATGATTCTACCTTTCTTACACTTCACTTGACTTTCTAGTACAAAAATATTTTTGTAAATGTAATTACTTTTGCTTCAGAAGCGAATGTATCGAGGATTCTTGTAGTCTGTGCCACATGACTAACAAATATTGCAATTGGTTTATTTTCTGTTGGGAAACAGTTTTATTGCTTTTGACGGTTGTTTATCCCTTTGGCTAAGGTTGTAATGGCTTGCTAAATTCATTAAACAATGTAGGTATTAGATTCCATACAGGTTTCCTAAGTTCTACATTCACTGATATGACTGAAAGTGCAGCAAACAAAAAACTCTGCTTTGTTGGATAGATATCCAACATCTTTCTGCAGAAGGTCAGGATATCTGGTGTTTACTAGCAATTTTTTGTTATGAAACTGAAGTGACATTATTAAGTAAACGTATGTATGTTTCAAGAGAATCATAAATAAAATGTCCTGTAAAGCACCGTATTTACCAGTATCCTTAGGAAACAAAATAATCACAAATCTAGAGCATGTATTTAGTTATTGTCGATTTGTATGAAACTACATACAGTCACTATTGTAAAAACTATGTTACAAATCAATATAAACGTTAATATTCGCACTCATCCGATATGGCATTCAGTAGCGTCGCTTAGCGGCCGCTTGGGATGCTGCTGTCGCTGTAGCTAACAAAAACGAAATGGAGTGTCACGACCGTTATTTTAGACTGTGACAATGGTACTATAGTTGGCGTCATGTAGGGATGCGGCTCTATTTCCAGCCGCTATGTGCATCCCCCACCATTAACTGCTAGCAGCCAATAAGAGACATTCTCTTACCCAACGGCTGGCCGCGAGGTACCCCAAGACTGCGAGAATCTCTCTGCTGCTTGCTGGGCTGGCTAAAAATGGCTCTGAGCACTATGGGACTTAACATCTGTGGTGTCACAGTTCCCCTAGAACTTAGAACTACTTAAACCTAACTAACCTAAGGACATCACACACATCCATGCCCGAGGCAGGATTCGAACCTGCGACCGTAGCAGTCGCGCGGTTCCGGACTGAGCGCCTAGAACCGCTAGACCACCGCGGCCGGCTTGCTGGGCTGTTGCTGTGTTTTGTGACAATGCAGCTTCTTTCACAATGCGACTGAATTATTCATTCTGATGTCGGTATTACCTTCTTGTAGCAGTATAGTCGTGATTATGTATCTATAAATGTATTAGTGTCATATCCAAATAAATATGTCTTAAAGTGAAGTTCTTCACAAGTAGATGAGGAGGTTTATTTGCCTCATTTATAACTTTTTCAAACGTGAATCTGAAACTGGGACTCCCTTTTTTGACATTTTGAAGACACAACAAGAACCTTAGAAGGATGATTCGCCCAGAGACCTATACAGAGAATAGTAAACGAAAGTGTCAGAGCTGTAGAAATCACAGAAAAATTTGGCTTGTGTCTCTTGCAAAGCATTGAATCACAAGAAACTTGCTACATATATAGATGGTTCTACGATATTTTAAAGCGTTCCATCTTTGAAATGTATGCAGTGAATAACCGACACCACACACACTTTTTACAATTGTGCATAACAAAATTAGCTTCAAAGGTAGCGCTTTGTCAATGCAAATAATTTAAAAAGACATTGGTTTCAAATATGTTAAGAAGAGAGTTTTTAATTGAAAGACGTCACATAGAAGCAGCACGAACCAAATTTCTTATAAGATTCACAAAACAAGAGAGGGCGATAACTGAAAAGTGCAATTAACTTGATGAAACACAGGCGAATCAGAATCATTCCACGAATACCTGCTGGTAAATGAGTGATAGTACTAGCGGTTTTAAAGTTCCCATAGGAAAAAGTTCTGGGATAATTATTCTTGAACCTGGCTTTTATTCTGGTTTTGTACTTGAGAGTAAATTTGTGTTTAGGTGTAAGGAAAATAGCAGTGATGACCATTTGGATATGAAGGCTGTCAGTTTCAGGAAGTGGTTCACTGAACAGTTCTTGCCAAATCTTCCCTCCAAGTACGTCATTGTCATTATCATGATAGTTATCATTCAGCTGATACAGAGAAAACACCAAGTACAAACACCAGAAAAGTGGGTATTATGATCTGTCTTATAAATAAAAGTATTCCACACAGTACAAGCTATACTCTTGCCGAACTCCTGTGGCTCGTTAATTTCTACAAGTGAAGCAACAGAACGTACAAATTTGACTTTCTTGCACATGAATGTTTCGTATTTATGCACATATCATTGTCATTATAATCCGATAGAATTAATTTGGGCACAGGTTGAGGGCTACGTGGGGGAAAAAACGAAACATTCAAGATAAGACACTGTATTGCGTTGCATGAAGCAATGAACATCCCTCTTTCAGCATGGGCACATTGTGTGCCTCATGCTGAAAAGTTTCAGAAAGAAGACTTTGATAGGCAGGTGTAGATGGATGTGAGCCTTGTACTTAAGTTGACAGTCAGGTGGTTCGAACATGGACTCAGACAGCAGTGAGGGTGGTATTACGATGTAGACTTTGGAACAAAGTAAAGTAATAATATTTATAGCAAAAAGGTGGGAATTTAAGGAAATGCGACCTGGATAAACTGACTAAACCAGAGGTTGTACAGTGTTTCAGGGAGAGCATAAGGGAACAATTAACAGGAATGGGGAAAAAAGTACAGTAGAAGAAGAATGGGTAGCTCTGAAGGATGAAGTAGTGAAGGCAGCAGAGGATCAAGTAGGTAAAAAGGCGAGGGCTAGTAGAAATCCTTGGGTAACAGAAAAAAATATTGAATTTAATTGATGAAAGGAGAAAATATAAAAATGCAGTAATTGAAGCAGGCAAAAATGAATACAAACGTCTCACAAATGAGATCGACAGGAAGTGCAAAATGGCTAAGCAGGGATGGCTAGAGGACAAATGTAAGGATGTAGAGGCTTATCTCACTAGGGGTAAGATAGATATTGCCTACAGGAAAATTAAAGAGACCTTTGGAGAAAAGAGAACCACTTGTATGAATATCAGGAGCTCAGATGGAAGCCCAGTTCTAAGCAAAGAAGGAAAGCAGAAAGGTGGAAGGAGTATATAGTGGGTCTATACAAGGGCGATGTACTTTAGGACAATATTATGGAAATGGAAGAGAATGTCGATGAAGATGATATGGGAAATACGATACTGCGTGAAGAGTTTGACAGAGCACTGAAAGATCTGAGTCGAAACAAGGCCCTGGGAGTAGACAACATTCCATTAGAACTACTGACAACCTTAGGAGAGCCAGTCCTGACAAAATTCTACTATCTGGTGAGCAAGATGTATGAGACAGGTGAATACCCTCAGACTTCAAGAAGAATATAATAATTCCATACCAAAGAAAGCAGGTGTTGACAGATGTGAAAATTACTATCAGTTTAATAAGTCACAGCTGCAAAATACTAACACAAATTCTTTAGCGACGAATGGAAAATCTGGTACAAGCCGACCTTGGGGAAGATCTGTTTGGATTCCGTAGAAATATTGGAACACGTGAGGCAATACTGACCTTACGACTTATCTTATAAGAAAAATTAAGGAAAGGCAAACCTACGTTTCTAGCATTTGGAGACTTAGAGAAAGCTTTTGACAATGTTGACTGGAATAATCTCTTTCAAATTCTAAAGGTGGCAGGGGTAAAATACAGGAAGCGAAAGGCTATTTACAATTTGTACAGAAACCAGATGGCAGTTATAAGAGTCGAGGGACATGAAAGGGAAGCGGTGGTTGGGAAGGGAGTGAGACAGTGTTGTAGCCTCTCCCCGATGTTATTCAATCTGTATATTGAGCAAGCAGTAAAGGAAACAAAAGAAAAATTCGGAGTAGGTATTAAAATCCATGGAGAAGAAATAAAAACTTTGAGGATCGCCGATGACATTGTAATTCTGTCAGAGACAACAAAGGACTTGGAAGAGCACTTGAACGGAGTGGACAGTGTCTTGAAAGGAGGGTATAAGATGAACATAAAAAAAAGCAAAACGAGGATAATGGAATGTAGTAGAATTAAGTCAGGTGATGATGAGGGAATTAGATTAGAAAATGAGACACTTAAAGTAGTAAAGGAGTTTTGCTATTTGGGCAGCAAAATACCTGATGATGGTCGAAGTAGAGAGGATATAAAATTCAGACTGGCAATAGCAAGGAAAGCGTTTCTGAAGAAGAGAAATTTGTTAACATCGAGTATAGTCGTTTCTAAAAACATCGAGTATAGTCGTTTCTAAAAGCATTTGTATGGAATGTAGCCATGTATGGAAGTGAAACATGGACGATAAATAGTTTAGACAAGAAGAGAATAGAAGCTTTCGAAATGTGGTGCTACAGAAAAATGCTGAAGATTCGATGGGTAGATCACATAACTAATGAGGAAGTATTGAATAGGATTGGGGAGAAGAGAAGTTCGTGGCACAACTTGACTAGAAGAAGGGATCGGTTGGTAGGACATGTTCTGAGGCATCAAGGGATCACCAATTTAGTATTGGAGGGCAGCGTGGAGGGTAAAAATCTTAGATGGAGACCAAGAGATGAACACACCAAGCAGATTCAGAAGGATGTAGGTTGCAGTAGGAACTGGGAGATGAAGAAGCTCGCATAGGGAGTAAGTAGCATGGAGAGCTGCATCAAACCAGTCTCAGGACTGAAGACCACAACAACAACAATGGGAAAACTTTTGAGTTAGTTAATTTTTGGCGCAATGATAGCTCTGTAGACCGATATTTATGTTGCAGACCACTTCATCAAGTCAAACTAGTCACAGGACATTTTCGCGAAGACTGGTGGTCAGAAACGTTACGCTACCACCTCTCCGCCTCTCAGGGAAAGAGTCCAGGAGAGCAGACGTAGAACTACTGCATCGCCGTCTAGGCAAGCTCGGAGAGGACGTGGTTTGCCTTGCCTTCCTCCTGTCTGTTGTAAAATGTCAAGTGTATATCTGTGTCGTGTGGACGACTGCGATTAGTGCCTGTATAACGTGACGTCGGGGTTTATTGTTACATATTAAGGGAAGAGAGAGGGTGAAAGCCGCGGCTGCCGCACAGTCTACTTCTCCCTTTCCACATAGCACCAGAGGGAGCCCTAAGTCTAACGTCCCCATGCAACCGATAATCATCATCAACAAAAAAATGGCTCTGAGCACGGTGGGACTTAACATCTGAGGTCATCACACCCCTAGAACTTAGATTGACTTAAACCTAACTAAGGACATCACATACATCCATGCCCGGGGCAGGATTCGAACCTGCGACCGCAGCGGTCGCTCGGTTCCAGACTGAAGTGCCTAGAACCGCTCGGCCACACCGGCCGGCCCTCATCAACAGTGTCACCAGCCCTCACTCCATGAGACATTGCGCAGATGTGTGGAATTTACTCCAGGACATTTTCGGAAAGATTTGTGATCAAGAACTTAACGTTACTGCCTCTCCTCCTCTGAGCTGAGAATTACAATGAAAATTTTCAACCAACAGGATTCGGACCGGCGTATTTTCAAGTAGAGCTCGCCGCACGTGTGATTATTAGCAACCTCGAGTGCGGAAGTGGGTCTAGTTTCATCAGAATTTTACGAAGAAACTCTATTTTATTACTGTAAACAGTCGTATTTATATAAATCGTGTAACACAAGTTATGAACAATAAAACGTTGTGACGTTGTCAAGTTGTCTGCAGTTATCGGCCTTGCTGATTAATGCCAAGCGTTCTCAACAATGGAAAGTCGCAGGAGGATCATGTGTCGTTGCCTAGCATTATAACGATATCCTGTGGATAACATCTGTCGTCAACACGAAATCGTGTGCTCTGTAGAAGGGGAGTAAGTGATGATACAGAATTGCATGCGATACCGACCCTTGATTCGTATAAAAGAATCATTTGTAGCTTGTGACGGTGGCTTTGGAGATTTGTAAAAAGCGAATCTGCTAAATTTAGAGGCGGCTGACCTATTCGAAGGTAATGTAAGATAGTAGGGCCTTTAATATCGTACTTGTATTTGCTTGTGACAGCGAGAATGTAATTGCATTTAGCATCGTTTAAATGCTTCCATTTTATGGTGCATATACCTTGAACACTTAGTTGGTTAGAGACGTCTGTGAAAAAGAATTTCCTATTTTGTGTCACAGCGCAGAACACAGTTTAATTTTGTCTGGAAGTTCTAAAATTATGTTGCTTTAATTTGTGGAGATTGACCTTGTTAAAGGTCACGGGACCATATGCACCTGCTCGATTCGTGAACTCGCGAACTGATCTGAGTGTCACGTTATGCAACAACATAGCATCGGTATTTATACTTGTCGATTACTTATCAACACGATCTGTGATCATCGTACGAGTAGGATACCGTGCTGTCAATTAAGTGATGTCTTACGGTATTGTTAGCCTGGAAATCCCCTGTGGGTTGACCACCGTAAACTGGAGGTTTCCTTTGTTTTCATATTACTGGCTGTCTTTCCATTACACAGTGTGGCTATTATTTCTGACGCCTGGATGATTTGCCCTCAATGATAGTTATAGAGTTTATTTAATCAACCTGTCAGTTTAGGACTTTCCGGCTCTCTTACATCGGATCATGGTTTCACAAACACAATATTTTTATATCACAGTTATTCAAAAAATAAAAATTATTTTACTTATTTACTCTCCTGCTCTTCTGGTCCCACCAAACGCAGTCAGTTTGTAGCCTCGTCAAGTAGCTTCCTCCACAGCGTTCTGTCCTTTGTATCCTCTTCCCTTGCTTCAAATATCTGAAGGTCCTTGGCCACATGGTTTCAAAAATGTTCAAATGTGTGTGAAATCTTATGGGACTTCACTGCTAAGGTCATCAGTCCCTAAGCTTACACAATACTCAACCTAAATTATCCTAAGGACAAACACGCACACCCGTGCCCGACGGAGGACTCGAACCTCCGCCGGGACCAGTCGCACAGTCCATGACTGTAGTGCACTAGACCGCTCGGCTAATTCCCCGCGGCCACATTGTAAGAGGTCCATGATTAAGAAATTTGTTGCTAGCGCACTCGAGCAGATGTAATTTAGATGGATTGCTCACGCGCTGCCTGCAATATGTAAGCTATAAGAGAATCTCAGACTAGAGAGCAGTGTTGTCAGCAGTAGGAACTGTGTAGCAGTTGTAGTAGCAGGAGCAGTCTGGTGTATGGAGTTGGCTGGGGCGGTCGTGGCGAGCGATGGCGGTGCCTGAGCGTTGTTCAAATGGTTCAAATGGCTCTGAGCACTATGGGACTTAACATCTATGGTCATCAGTCCCCTAGAACTTAGAACTACTTAAACCTAACTAACCTAAGGACATCACACAACACCCAGCCTTCACGAGGCAGACCCCGCCGGGAATCGAACCCGGGAACCCGGGCGTGGGAAGCGAGAACGCTACCGCACGACCACGAGCTGCGGGCCCCTGAGCGTTGTAGTATAAGGTAAAAGCAGCCCGCGCATATGTACTATTGTAATATCAAGTCCCATGCAAATGTTTTTAAAAAAATCTCTAAGTAATAATCTTTCTTATAAAAATTAACTTTTGACAATCATTCATCTCAATTTAAAGAATTTACTAATTTCTCCAATCCATGGTCATCCCGATTATTGTAAAGAAAAAGCAATTATTTCTTTTTATACATGACAAATCTATCGGCCAGCATTGCACTGGGCTGTGCCAGAATAATCTCGTATAGGAGCAGATATATATGCGTTATCCGGCGACCTTATTGAGGTAAGAATTTCAATTTATTCAGAATGATCTTTCAGGGCCATGACGCAGCACTGCTGACGTCCAAATTTACCAGTTTAAATTCACAGTCAATTATTGAAAGGTTATAAGTGAGGCACAATTTTATTGAGAGATTAGTCACATTGTATTATTGGTAAGTTACGGAATTTATCTGTTGGTAGGTTATGCTGAATTGAACGACAATTGATGACGTGGCACGTTCCATTACAATGAACGCTGTCCAGTTTGACACACCTGATTGGCAAAATTTACACAGTGAACAGATAAATGTTTCTAACAAAGATGAACAATGTAGTCAAAATACGTCAGATTAATTTGATTCCGGTGTAGTGACCAACAGTGCACATCCAATTGGCAAACCTTTTCGTGAATCAGACCATGACCAAATGGTTACACAAAACGTAACACATTCAGATACACCATCACACAGCACAGAAAATAGAGTCGCTAATTTTGGCATGGATCAAGTTATGGCATTATTACTACAAATCAATGAAAAAAATGAAAAATACGAGAACCATTTCAAACAACTTAATGAATCTAACAAACAACTTAATGAAAATTTCAAACAGTTAAATGAAAATCACGACAACCTTAATGAATCGAACTTAATGGAAAACAAGACAACAATGTTAAACAACTTAATGAGAAACAAGACAACAATTACAAACAACTTAATGAAAATCTCAAACAGATTAATGAAAAATTTGACACCTCTACCGAACAGCTTACTGAACAGATTACAGCCGTTGCCGAGCAATGTAACGAAACTAAAAAACAGTTACTTGAGGAAATTAAGGCTTGTGTTAGGAACAGTAGTGAAGAAATTAGATCTGTTGCACATGAATTAAGTAATACACATGCAGCCACAACGAAATTTCTTATAGATGAAATTAGTGCAGTCGCTAAACAATGTTCTGAAAACGCAACACAGTTACGCGACGAGTTTAAATTTATGTCAGCAGAACTTTCACGCACACTGGATATGAAAGTCGACAAGAAATTTGAACAAAAAAATAGCCAAATTGACGAACGTTTTAATCAATACCTACAAAACAGTGAAACGCGTTACCGTTAATTCATACAGGAACAGAGCAAAGTAAAGAAACAAGTCACGGAAACAATTACTGCACGGAGACAGGAAGATAAGCGTAAATTGTTTACGAAAGCAAACACATACGTAGGCAACAACATTGCTACAGTATCAGACGAAATCAAACAGTTGAACACCGAATTGTATGATGAAATCTCCGATCTTAAAACAAAAACATGCACACACACAGTTAACTTTCAGACAGTGACCAACAGACTTGAACAATTAGAATTATTACAGGATCCTGGTGCCATTAAAGCAGACGTTAAGAAATTGAACTGGCAATGGCAAGGAAAGCGTTTCTGAAGAAGAGAAATTTGTTAACATCGAGTATAGATTTAAGTGTCAGGAAGTCGTTTCTGAAAGTATTTGTATGGAGTGTAGCCATGTATGGAAGTGAAACATGGACGATAAATAGTTAGGACAAGAAGAGAATATAAGCTTTCGAAATGTGGTGCTACAGAAAAATGCTGAAGATTCGATGGGTAGATCACATAACTAATGATGAAGTATTGAATAGAATTGGGTAGAAGAGGAGTATGTGGCACAACTTGACAAAAAGAAGGGACCGGTTAGTAGGACATATTTTGAGGCATCAAGGGATCACAAATTTAGCATTGGAGGGCAGGGTGGAGGGTAAAAATAGTAGAGGGAGACCAAGAGATGAATACAATAAGCATATTCAGAAGGATGTAGGTTGCAGTAAGTACTGGGAGATAACAAAGCTTGCAGAGGATAGGGTAGCACGGAGAGCTGCATCAAACCAGTCTCAGGACTGAAGACCACAACAACAACAGGTTTTTCAAGAGATGAGTTGTTTTAAAAAATGTGTTTTTCAGCATATCAACTGTATACATAGTATATGAGAACTTCTTAGACTTCATTGATTAGAAATTTGTATGACATGAAATTTGTAGACTATAATGTACAACATATTGCCCAAGGAGTAGTTTAAGCCTCTCCCAGCACGTTGTGTCCTCCAATTACTCGCGAGAATGTGGCCGTATAAATTCGTCACAAACTCAAATATTTCGACAAGTAAACCCCTGTCGTTTTCAAGGCACGAATTGTAAAATGCCTTAAAATAACAGGGAGAATTACTTGTTGAGATATCGGTGATTTTCGACATTATCGGTCACCGTTCCCTCAAGTTACTCACAGAAGATGGTTAAATGTTTGCTTATTTAGTTGATCATGTATGTGATCTCTCACTGTGATGTCAAGAGTTTGTTCACACTCACAATGTCAGTTGATAGCGATAAACATAATAGACTGGCAGTTTTAACGATTGGCTTTGCTATCAGTAATTCTCTTTTGTCCACAATGATTTACATTTAACTACAGTCAAACAGACCCACATATATGCATTACACACTTTAAAAGATACATGGAGTAGCAGTAGTTGTCAAGCAAATATGATGACTTCGGTGTGAGTTTGAGGTGAATTGTGTTGTGTATTACATTTTTACTCGTAATACACCCCAAATCGCAATGAATGACTATTATAGCAACCGGTTTCGATTATCTTGCCGTTAGACAACAATCGTTTTGAGAAAAATTGCGCTTGACGTCTGTAAAAAGATGCGTCAGCTGTTCTCGCTGTCCAACGCAGCGTGATATTGCCGTGGAACAGTGAACACAGCGTGGAACCCTGAAGAAAGATTCTCATCTTGACGATTGATCAAAATCTGTTTTAAAACGAATTATTCCTCCTCGCAGATTTGAATGTATAATACGACACCATAAGGAAATGAACCTGACTGTTGTCCACAGCAACACAGTCCGGCAACGCAGACTTTTGTTCGGACGCTCTTTGCTGCCATGCTTGCGCAGACCTAATCCCCTCCACACTTTCTTATCACTCCGCCTCGATGCGCGGAAGCACCTTCCTGTGTGACGTGAGCTATAGCAACTACAGATCACACTGCTTGTATTCAGAACGTCTGCAGTGTAGCATATCTACTGCCGAAAATTTCTGTTTGAAAAATCCAGTATACACATACGAAATATGACAGATTGAACCAAAATATAGCTTACATCACTTCTCATAAATATCAAAAATAAACTGGAAAACTTAAACAGTTCACAAAGATTTCTGACTGTAGGCATATGACAGTACACATCTTCCCACACATCCCAGGCATTCTCTTTGGGTGATAAATAAAGGAACTGGGCAGACGAATCCATACATTCCTCTAGGTGTTTGTGGTGTGAAGCGCTATGCGAGTTTCTCTATTATTCTGCTGGAATATGCCATATCGTACATTGCCCATGAAATGTATGACAACAGGGTTTACCATTCTTGTCATTTACTGGTGAGCGTTGCATGGGGGCTTAATTATATAGATATGAAATGCAAATACTTTTAATTTTAAGTAGCTGTCTGTCCGGCTACGAAGTGTCGTAAACGGTTGGCCCTGACTAGTTTTAGTACGCAATCTGACTGCATAGAATAACAACAATGAATGAAATGAAAATTTACGTTAATACAATTAATTAATTAAGTCCCCAGCAACTATAAAACGTACGAAACCAAAGCACAAGTGTAACTGTTCTGTGTGTGGAAGTGTGATTCAACGTACATATCTGGCACGGTTCTTCTTCAATAAGACAAATTTTAAATACCATTTATACTGAAGTAATAAAAAATAGAAATACTATAATTGCTCAAGAAAACCAGAATTACACTCTAATACAAGAACACGAGCCAGATGCTTTGTTGACTGAACCTGTAATGACGCATTATTTAAGACATTGAAATAATAAAAAGAAAAGGGAATTTTTTTACCTTCATATATATTGACGAAAAGCACTCTGATCATTACAATATCTCCATTCGAACAACATCTGCTGTCTAGCCCATCAACAACTGCATAAAACATGGAACAAGCACTCCCTACTACAACATCTCAACACCGACTCACCACTACTACTCCACATCTCGATAAGCACTGACTACTGCTACATCTCGACAAGCACTGCCAGTGGAGGCGGCGGAATAATACTCTTTGGCGCAATCTCTGGCGCTGTGGCTCAGTGTAGCCCCCTCCTCCACGGGCCAGAATTTGATGGTATTTTTGCCAGCATTGATGGTGAAAATACCACCAAATTCGTCAAAAAAATACAGACAAAAATAAAAGATAATATTAATAAGTAAATATCACGTAATTAGGTAAATTTTCGCTTTGCACTGACCTTTCAATAACCTAATATATAAAATACAGTAAACAATACAAATTCTTTCATACATGTGACTTTACATAATAGTTTACACAATACACAAAAAATCAGTTTATACAAATGTTCACATAAAATGCTTTCAATGATTCAAAAAACAAGTAGTTGATAGTTCCAGCAGTAGCACCCAGCAATGTTGAACAGGTGCAGACAGCAACAAGTGACATCATTTCAGTAAAAGCAATTCCATCAGTGGCACCCAGCAATGTTGAACAGGTGCAGACACCAACAAGTGATATCATTCAGCAGAAACAGTTCCATTAGTGGCACCCAGCAATGTTGAGTAGGTGCAGACACCAACAAGTGACATCACTCAGTAGAATCAGTTCCATCAGTTGCACCCAGCAATGTTGAACAGGTGCAGACACCAACAAGTGACATTATTTCAGTAGAAGCAGTTCCATTAGTAGCACCCAGCAATGTTGAACAAGTGCAGACACCAACAAGTGACATTATTTCAGTAGAAACAGTTCCATCAGTGGCACCCAGCAATGTTGAACAAGTGCAGACACCAACAAGTGACATTATTTCAGTAGAAGCAGTTCCATCTGTGGCACCCAGCAGTGTTGACAGGTGCAGACAGCAACAAGTGACATTATGTCAGTAGAAACAGTTTCATCAGTGGCACCCAGCAATGTTGAGCAGGTGCAGACAGCAGTCCATAATATTCACTATCACTAATCACACTGTCCATCAGAGTTTATCATCAGAAATGAAACATGTCCTAGTGGCACCAATCATGTAGAAAAAGTGCAAGTAACAGTCCATAATATTCACTATCACTGATCATACAGTTCATCAGCAGAAATTAAACATTTCTAAGTGTCACACATCAATGTTGAACAGGTGCAGGTGTGAACAACAGTTTGAATGCACACGCAATTGCTTTTACAAAATTATTATCAATACTCTTACACTAAACATACAAATTATAATAAACACACAAATGATATCAGATAATTCTCATATTAACCATTACAATACACAATAACAGTAAACCTATAATATTTGTGGGTGTCAGTGCAAGCCACAACAAACAAGTAAAATAATATTTAGGAGATAGGTCGGTACCAATTATCTGGGATTAGGAAGGGAAAACACACAAAACACACTCACTCATCTTTCATCCACATTAGTGCTACTGTGTAACTGAATAGTGTTAACTGTGTAAATGCAATTCTGTCAAAATTTGATGTTCATGATGTGTATCAAGTAGTAGTGGCAGCAGTGTATAACAGTCAATAATAGTTAGTCAGCGTCATAGTCATCATGTCAAGAGCAATGTTTGCCAAGCCAAATCAAATGTACTGTTGCTGAACAAATGTCAGTGTGCCAAGATATGCAAATACTTCCTCTCTCCAAAAAAAAGTATGTACTGCTTATTGATTTAACAAAGTGTGTGTAGACAATCTTCCTTCCACTTTAGTGTTCTAGTCTGCCATCTTCATTCTCCTTGTTCCATATAAACCAACAAAAAAAAAAAAAAAAAAAAAAAATTCTCCTCACTTACTTTGCCTCTTATCCACCAAAACTCCAATAATCATCAGCATCACATAATCTTAATACTTCAATAATACCTCTTACGTCGATACATATAAACCTTATCATCAATATCATTTACCTTACCTCTTGTCCACCAAAACTCCAATAATCATCAACTTCACATAATCTCAATACCTCAATAATACCTCTTACGTCGATACATATAAACCTTATCATCAATATCATATCACTTCCATAACAACTCTTTCCTCTAGTCAGTCTCCTCGAACAAGTACACATAAAATCCTAGTGCAAACTTCAATTCATCATCCCATGCAATCCGAATACACAGTGTCCACTCACAACCTCTGTGTAATCCATCTGACCCAAATCTTCTACTCATCATGAATTATAAGATACATTTTGGTTATCTTGTCCATCATTAAATAAAAGAAATGCCTACATGACCTCTAACAGCCTTTAGTTTGAATAACTTTCAGTAAGTAAGTACGATTACGAAGTGTGAATAATCGTGATATTTCAGTGTGTACACCACTTCAAGAATTATGGCAAACAGAAGCAAACATGTGGAGTATTTCTTGTGTCAAGTGTCACTTGCTATTTCAATTGCTCACGAAGAATGCAGTGTAATAACTGTCAATGATCTAAACCTAGTGATGGTGTGTCATGTCGTTAGCTTCCTTCCTAGTAACATAAATTTATACAGCTTCCATAAAACCTCCAGCTCATGTGACTTCTATGAAGTTTGTTGTACCAACGTCGTTCGTAGAATTATAGCAGTTCAGTTTCTTATCTTAAAATATAAAGCACTGAGCGTAAGCAAAACATGCAATAGCGAGTAAATATACCAGTAGAGAACAGAATGTCAACAAGTGGATGCAGCACAATCCCTACAACGAGGCTCTGCCAAGCGAACAATTATTAATACCATAGTGTAACCTAAACTCTATGTTCGTACACTGTACATCAGCATTGCTATATTCTAAATTGAAGAGTAGTTATGACAACAAACAGAAATGTATAAATATGCAATCCATACGCACAGCAGCAAACATATATCTTACACAATAAACAGGTCATTAGCATCATATCAGCATAAGCAAATAAATGTTCATATGTAATCTTAATAAGTAAACATGAAGGCGCAAGCAGATAAATCACAAAGTATAACTTACATACATATCAGCACAACTAATCAGGTGACAATTATAATTTAAATAAATAAGCACAGCAGGCACATAATAAAAAAAATATGACGTCAGTGAAAAAGCAGTGCAGCCAAGCGATGCATAATATACACAAGTAACAACCCTGTTCATTAATCAATCATTGTCAAAATCAGTTAACACAAAGTATAAATCACGTAATCCCGAGCAGCAAATTACGTCTAAAGTACGTACCTAAGTGCAAATTTGTTACCTGAAAAATAAACTCAATTAATAATTACCTTTTTAGTTTATTACTTTCTTCTTCGAAATTATATTCTTCCTGAAATTTTCTCGATAGCAAGTCGTCTTAACGTCGGACACGCACAGAATTTACCTGAAGTTCTTAAATATTTTACACAACCGTATCCTGAAAAATACTGAACGTTAATAACATAATTCATCAGCTTTATACTGAATTTAATCGGAGAAATTAGACTGTGTATTTGTTTACGGCTGTCAGTGCATTCGCACTGCGCGCTCGATCAGCTGTAGGTACGCGTGACGTAGGAAGTAATTGTTTGCGGTCAACGACTGCCTTGTGCGGCGCGCAGACTTGACTGCTGCTTTGAGTATGTGCCGCCGCCGGAACACGGCGCGGTATCCTTGCATTCTCCGTGTGTTTACGTATAACTGTTGATGTCTCAAAAGTATGTCATTCCACAAAAATTTTAACGTTTGATATATGATGTATTCCCTTAGAGCGTCGAGATTTGAGAGTTTCTACTCCGACAGTGTTATCATGAATAATTTTGCGAATTCTATATGGACCGTTATAAAGCAGAAAAAATTTGCGACACAAGCCTTTTCCTTTGTGAGACAAACGATGAGACTTAATTAACACCTTTTGACCAACTGACAAAGTTTTTAAACGACCAGGACGTTTAGCTGATTTCTCTCTTCTAGCAGCCGCAGATGCAATATTTCGTAGAGCCAGGTTGACAACTTCAGAATGCCGCAGTTTCCGTGTAGGCGGAAAAGGAACAATTTCAGAAATGCGATTTGTCGGTGCTTTATTTTTTAATATCAATAGAGGCGGTAAAGAAGTTGAATCATTAGGGAGTTCATTTAGAATGTTTTGAAAAATATGAAGATACTGATCCCAAGTTCTGTGATTCTGATGACAATAAAGACGACACAATTTATTGATTTCCTTCATCCATCTCTCTGAAGCGTTAGATTGAGGGTGAAAAAGTGAAATGAAAATTGGTTTAATCTTACGACGCCGTAGAGTACGAAGCCAAATTTTATAGCGAAACTGTGATCCATTATCTGATATAACCTTATCAACATGACCCACTTCTTTAAGAAAATGTTTGATGAAAGCGTTAGATACTGAACGAGCTGTTGCTTTGCGTAAAGGTGTAAAACACACATATTTTGATGTCAGTTCCACTGCTACCAAAATGTACGCAAAACCATTAGTAGAACGAACCACTGGACCGAACAAATCGACTGCAGCCGTGTCCTTTAATTTCGCTGGAATGATAGGAAACAAGGGTGCTCTGTGAGAAATAGTTGGCATAATTTGCATTTAGCAAGAACAGATCGAATACGTTTTTCCATATTACTGAAGTAGCAATTTTCTCGTAATTTATGAAAGCATTTTCTGGGAACAAAGTGTGCATAACTGAAATGTGTGTACCAAATCAATTTATTAACCCACTTATCAGGAATACAAACTAACCAAACAGAGTTGTCGACCGATTTTCGTTTAAAAAGAATATCATTGCGAACTAGATAATACTGTCTAATCGCTACGCTTTCCTTTCTCCTCCACTTCTCCTTAATGTCCTTCCAGATTGGATCCTTATTTTGCTCCTTAGCGATGTCCTGGAGCGAAGACGAAATAAAATTCTCAAACGCAGCACTTTGAATATACATCAAACAATAATTGTTTTCTTTGCAGTCCTCCTCAGCACTTTGTTTCAAACCCATAGGTGCACGTGATAAAGCATCAGCAATAATATTTGAAGAACCCTGTATGTAAACAATACTAAAATCAAATTCCTGTAGGTACAGCGCCCATCGTGACAATCTTCCATGAGTTAATGTTGTTGACATAAGAAATTCCAGAGCTCGATGATCGGTGTAAACCTTAGTATGTCTGCCAAACAAAAATGTCCGAAATTTTGTAAAAGCCCAAACAACAGCCAAAGCTTCAAGTTCCGTAATCAAATAATTCTTTTCGGATTTAGAGAGAACACGACTTCCAAATGCAATAGTCTTCTGTACTACAACGCCGTTTTCTTCTATCTCTTGAAACAAATGTGCACCTAAGCCTTTGTATGATGAGTCCGTCGCCAAACAAAAATCTTTAGATAAATCCGGATGTGAAAGAAGTGGAGCAGCAACTAAAGCATCACGAAGTTGTTCAAATTCTGACTGAGCTTCCTCATCCCAACACCAATTAGAATTCTTTCCAGATAGTTCACATAAACGAGGTGTGGCCAAATCGTCCAATCTAACAAAGCGCCTAAGAAAATTAGAGACACCAAGAAAACTACGAACATCACGTTTTGTGGTAGGAACAGCATAATTACGAATAGCATCTAGTTTCTCTGGATCAGGAAGAATACCTTCTATAGAAATAATGTGACCAAGAAATTTCACCTGAGAACGACCAAATTCAGATTTTTCCAAGTTCACTGTAATGCCAACTCTGGCAAAAATATGTAATAATGAATCCAAAATTTTGCTATGCTCACTCCAAGAACGTTTCGCAATAAGAATATCGTCAACATATGAAGTAATATTATCACGAAGATAAACAGGTAAAATTTCGTTTAAACTACGAATGAATGCTGCAGAAGATATAGTAAGTCCAAACGGTAATTTCCGAAATCACTTTTGGGTAAAATAGTCATATCCGGTTACTTTTTATCGACTCTCTAGATAGATTGATAGTTGAAGAGTTGTTTTGATAGATGCAAAGAATAGTAAAAGAGTAGGCAGCGGTGCAGAAAAGTAAAAGGGAAATAGCACCACTACAGCTCGGGGCCCTATGCACGCTACGGCACATATTCACTTAGTGTAGTGAATCCCCTGAGGACTTTAATAGCCGCACATAATTTCCAGTTTGTGACTTAGTGGCAAATTTGGTGGAAGTGCGTACATAAATTGATCTAACCATGAACATGGATGTATGTCATTCTTAGAATTGCGAAAGATCTTAAATTTCCGAACAGTTAAAAAGTGTTTATAGTCAAAGTTTTCTCCTCGTGGCGACAAAGACCTACCGCGTCTGTCCCAGTCCCAAAGGCGATTGTTGTCAAGTTCGCGCGCCTGGCGCTCTCTTGTTGCATCCCGTAAATGAAACAAATTATTTTCTTGAAAGCCCTCTGCTATCTGTGATTCCAAATTTCTTCTGCTGTCTTTTCCTACGATTTCGCCTACAATTTGTTTGACTTGCTTTCGTAATGCCTCAACTTCCCTTTTAACGCGTTCATTAAATTTTCCCTGATTTTCAACATGTTTATTTATGTTCTGGTACTCTTCAGTTTCTGCAAATGGTAATGGAGCTGTATCATCCGAATCTCTGTCCCCATTTAAGCTAAGACTTGTCAATTTATCTGAAATCTCCTCAACTCTTTCCGATAAGTCACCTAATTGTTCCGTCTGTTTATTTACGTCTTCCGTAAGTGTCGCGACTCGGGTTTCAGTATTAACACATTTAGTAGTTAACTGTTCATACTGTTGTGTTAGGTTATTTAATCTGTCATTTGGTACCGATTCCTCGATTCTCTCAAATATTTCTTCCTTATCGTTTGCACGTTGTAAATTTAACTCTGAAAATTTCTGTACTATCACGCGATCTCTTTCTTCCTGTTCTCTATCCTGTTCCTTTTGTCTGATTTCTATTGAAATTAAACTATTATTGTGAGCATTCAAAATCGGTTGTACTTCTTCTCTAAATTCTTTCTTTGATCATTCATGTTTTTGAAACATGTCCTTATTTGTGAGCTTAACCGTGTTGCCATTGCTTCCATCTCGGTTTTAATTTCAGATCCCAAAGTTCCCATCTCTGTTTTAATTGTTCCTATATTAGTTTTAATTGTTCCTATTTGTGATCCCAAATTTAATATTGCACCCATCAACTGCTCCATATGAACTGGTTCAAAATTCCTTTCGCCCTTAACATTTCCCACAAAACCAGCTTCCTTCGTCATAGCTGTAAGGCTATCTGTGTTCGATACTATTCCAGAATCTTCTGTCGTTAATCTCGAATTCTGAAAATTTTCTAATTGTGAAAAGTTTTGAATTGGTTCCGGACTATTTTCCCGACTTATTAAATTGTTTTCAACTTCATTATTCATCACACTGTTCTCCTGTGTTGGCGAGTTCGCTATGTTAACAATTTCGTCATTCTCACTATCCATCATTTTTGCCTTTTTCATCGATCGCGTAATCATTTACAAAACATACAAAACTCGTCACTATACAAAAATTTCACACAATGACACTTTATCACCAACAATATCATTCACACGAAATGCTTCTCTCAAACACGATTAACGAACAATTGAAATCTTCCTAACTGCACAAAATTGTCAAACCCGTATACAAGACAACAAAAATTAAATTCTGCAAAAAATACCATTAGAAGAATGACAATTACCAAATCTACACATGCAATATAGACTACAATTACTAAGCTACAAATTACTACAACAATACTACTGTCTACTATTTTTACAATCAGAAGAATTCCAAGGGACGATCCGAAGCAGCGGTCGCCACGTGCATGGGGGCTTAATTATATAGATATGAAATGCAAATACTTTTAATTTTTAGTCGCTGTCTGTCCGGCTACGAAGTGTCGTAAACGGTTGGCCCTGACTAGTTTTAGTACGCAATCTGACTGCATAGAATAACAACAATGAATGAAATGAAAATTTCCGTTAATACAATTAATTAATTAAGTCCCCAGCAACTATAAAACGTACGAAACCAAAGCACAAGTGTAACTGTTTTGTATGTGGAAGTGTGATTCAACGTACACATCTGGCACGGTTCTTCTTCAATAGGACACATTTTAAATACCATTTATACTGAAGTAATAAAAAAAATAGAAATACTATAATTGCGCAAGAAAACCAGAATTACACTCTAATACAAGAACACGAGCCAGATGCTTTGGTGACTGAACCTGTAATGACGTATTATTTAAGACATTGAAATAATAAAAAGAAAAGGGAATTTTTTTACCTTCATATATATTGACGAAAAGCACTCTGATCATTACATTATCTCCATTCGAACAACATCTGCTGTCTAGCCCATCAACAACTGCATAAAACATGGAACAAGCACTCCCTACTACAACATCTCAACACCGACTCACCACTACTACTCCACATCTCGATAAGCACTGACTACTGCTACATCTCGACAAGCACTGCCAGTGGAGGCGGCGGAATAATACTCTTTGGCGCAATCTCTGGCGCTGTGGCTCAGTGTAGCCACCTTTCAGCGTTCATCCTTTCTTCAAAGATCACCCAATCAGTCCTTTTGTCATGTCCAACAGCTCTTCACACCATGTCTTTTGGGGAGTTTTGGGTCTCGAGAATTGCAGTTTGGTGTGACCTTGCGCCAGTTTACATACGAGCACGTTGGCGTCGATCTGACTTCCACGAACAGAAGGGAGACCCATTGCACAGCGGAACACCATTCAATGTCCGTTTCGCCTCTGGCTATACACCAAGCAAGTCTCTGCGATCTCTGATGCGAGGTCAACGATAGACGATATATTTCATCTCGAGATCTCACCCAAATCTCCAATGATCTGCTCCCAACTGTTCGCAGTGGCACTCTGTCTGCAACGTCTGCCTTGATTTCAGCTGTTGTCATCCAACTATTGGTCAGAGTCAGTTGACCAGTCCTACTGTCTTCTTGTGGAATAATCGTTGTGAGAGGACCTGTGATTACTAATCTTTCCACAGTGTTGTCCTGAGACCATCTCGCCACCTCTCGTTCTACAGTCGTCGCACTGCAGGAAACTGCTTGTGCAACATGATAGTATGATGCTACTATGTCACTCCTGCCCATGATTTGAGATTTGAGAATGGAGCTTAGAAAGGAGGAAGAAGGAAGAGTATATTGTGTTCATACACAGTTGTAAGGAGAGGTGGGCTACAGAATGGTGCGGCAACTGTCGCCATGGGAAAACTGGAGTGGGGTAGAAATGATAGCGAACAAGTTACCACAGTAAACGGAAGATTTACTTAAATTGTTTTCCTCCAAGCTTACAAAGACTCATTACAATTAATGTAGCAAGAAACAGAGTTCAGCTGCTATTTCGGTGCTGACAAGGATGCGGCTCTCTGAACAAAAGCACCAATGATGGTGTCGGAGCAGCGACTAGGCGGCGTCTGCATAGCATGACATAGCGAAGAGGCTCTAAGGGCAAATGGGCCATACGGCTGCCACCGGCCACTCTATATTGTGGCGGCAAAGGGCGCTCATAGTCCAGAGCCATTGGAGGGGTGGTTCAGTGTGGACGCACCATTGGGTCCGCCAGATCCCGTGCGACCACCCTCGGCATCTGACAGAAGCTTGCAATTCACTTGCCAACTTGGGCGCCCGTGGGGGGGGGGGGGGGGGAGGAGGAACGAAACACTGTGCACCCAGCGATTGGTCGCCATGAGCCAACGCTTGCCTCACACGCAAGACGAGACTTGTGAGTAGGTGCACACTTTTTTCTCGATATACGAAGTGCGTCAGTAAAATATGACACTGGTTAGAATAAACACATTTACTCACATTTTTAACCAACTACACTGGTATAACCTTGAGAGTAACTCACTTGTGCCTGCACAGACTCACTCCATCGGCATTTCCATTGTTAGCAGCATCTCTGCAAGTCATCATCTGGTATACCAGCAAAAGTTCTTGTTACAGCTGTTTCGATGTCCTGTACTGTTGCAAAATGGTGTGCTTCAGCGACTGACTTTTGGGAATAATAAAACATGTCACACTGTGTTATGTCGGGTAAATAAGGAGGTTCAAATGGTTCAAATGGCTCTGAGCACTATGGGACTTAACTTCTGAGGTCATCAGTCCCCTAGAACTTAGAACTACTTAAACCTAACTAACCTAAGGACATCACATACATCCATGCCCGAGGCAGGATTCGAACCTGTGACCGTAGCGGTCGCGTGGTTCCAGACTGAAGCGCCTAAAACCGCTCGAAATAAGGAGGTCGTGCTAGCATGGCAATGGACTGTAACGTTGGAAACTGCCCAACAGACAACGCAGTATGGGATGGAGCGTTATCATGGTGCAGCATCCAGTTGTTAGCAAATGTGTGAACGAACAGGACCGACTCGTTTTCGAAGTCTTTCGAGAATTTCTTGGTAGTAGTATTGGTTTACTGTCCGTCCTGGAGGTAACTACTCTTTGTGTACAATACTCATGGAGTCCAAGATACACACAAGCTTGCATTTCACCTTTAACTTCGACATGCACGCTTTCTTTGGTCTTAGCAATTCCTTCGAACACCACTGCGAATTTTAACGTTTTGTCTCGGGCTCATATAGGAAAAACCAACTTTCATCACAAGTGACAACTCATCTCAGTAATTCGGGTTATTTCCACTTGTATCAACATATCAGCACCACACTCCTCCGTTGAAGTTTCTGTTTCTGCGTGAGATTTTTGGGCATCATTTTGGAACAAGGTTTTCTGCGGTGTCTATCTTCAACACTGATCCTGTCTTCAGAAAACATTTTGCGCCAAAGAAACACTTGTGCCTTTGACAGAGCGTCGTTTCCAAAAGCCTGCTGAAGCTTCCCCTATATTACTGCAACATTCTCACAGGATTTCATTCAAAAAGAGATGACATACCACTGCACAATATTGCATGATGCCGTTGTTTTAACAAGGAGCAAACACTAAACTTCAGTCTTCATAGCGGTTGTGGAGGGAAAAGACCAAGCGTCACATACTGCTTTT
Source organism: Schistocerca piceifrons (assembly GCF_021461385.2). Taxonomy (NCBI): domain Eukaryota; kingdom Metazoa; phylum Arthropoda; class Insecta; order Orthoptera; family Acrididae; genus Schistocerca; species Schistocerca piceifrons. The sequence continues at coordinate 58,883,925 of NC_060142.1, forward strand.
GGTAGCAAGCTTCACGATTACCACATTACGTAGGAAACAATTTAGTCTTAAAACTTTATTGTCGCACCTTGCATGATTCAATTCACGCTCGCTGTTCCAGTGAACAAGATGCCCTTTTTCTAGCAACTGTCACTCCAAATGGTATATTTTGAGACAAATTCGAAACCGTGGAAAGGTGTCCAGCTACAGGGATAATTAATACCTTTTCTGTCAGCAATGTGTGAACCCAGTAGACGAGATAAAGATGGAATGGAGTATTGTGATTAGTAACTACACTCGCGATACCTAAATAATACTGTTGGGCCACTCATAGCGAAGAAAATACAAGACTCTGTATCGGTGGCGACATGGTTATCAAATGGTTCAAATGGCTCTGAGCACTATGGGACTTAACTTCTGAGGTCATCAGTCCCCCTAGAACTTAGAACTACTTAAACCTAACTAACCTAAGGACATCACACACATCCATGCCCGAGGCAGGATTTGAACCTGCGACCGTAGCGGTCGCGCGGTTCCAGACTGTAGCGCCTAGAACCGCTCGGCCACCCCGGCCAGCCAGGGTTATCACTGATACTTCTAACTCTTGCTGCCAGGGACAGTTACCCTAATTTGAAGTTCCAGTTCAAGGAATCTACTGCACCGAAATCTAACATCATCTCAGAAACTTTCAGGCTGCGGTGAAATACCTCTGTAAAAATAAAACTTATTTCATGATTAACGTTCACAGACAATACTCGAAGAACAAGGGAATATTTTTTTTATCTTTGATCACTGGAAAGGAAGCACTGCAAGGATGACATAAACATCACCCTCAGGGGATCAGCATTTTTTTTCTGGATACTTGCTTGGAAACCCAGGGTTTCTCAGCTGGGGATTGGTAAGTGTCATCGTAAGCTCCGGGCACGCTTCAGCAACTACCGCCCGGTGCTGCGGTAGAACGGTTTGTGTCACATGGACCAGAGGTCTCGGCTTAACTGCCCTGATTGTGAGGTCTCGGCTTAACTGCCCTGATCGTGAGGATGGTAAAAATCTGTGTAAAAAAACCATCAATCTCAAGGTGTGCTAAATGCTGATGAGATGCATAGCCGTTGAGGTGGGCCAGTCGCTAGAGGGCAACCTCCGGGAAACTGGCAATACTTCAGTTGTGTATGGCTTACCGAGGCAAGCGGAGCTCTGTCGAGGGTGGAGACGCTCGTGGGAATTCCAGGAAGCCGAGTGCTAACGTTTCTACTCCTAGTGGTTCAGGTGGTCCGTTGGGCAGTATTAATACCCAAACTCCTAATTGGCCTCGTCCACTCGGGTCCTCAACGAATGTCGAGGAAAGTATTCATAGTAACGGATCGCATCCTGTGGTAGACGATGTCTTTTCTGTGATGAAACGTGTGAAGGGTTCTTTAGAAAAGTTTTCACCCTCCTATATCCAAAAAGCTTTGGAGGGACTTGCAGGGCAATTCAAATCTATCATTGGGCTGCGCAGTGGTACTCTCCAACATCAGACTATTAAGTCACCCAAGTAAACAAGTTGTTGATTGCCAAGCTCCTTGGAGAACATTCTATCAACTGTGAGCTGCACCATTGGTGAAACAGGTTGACAGCAGTTTTAACTGCCGGGACATCATGGATATGGCTACAACGAACTGCTACAGCAATGGGAAAGTCCACAATGTTATGAAAAGAGTTGATGGTCAGCTTCATAAATCAGCGTCTTTTATCCTGACATTCATTCTGCCAAATCTATCGGAGTATATTGCAGCAGGCTTTCTCCACCTTAGGCTTAGACCAATGCGCTGCTACCTGTGTCAGTGCTACGATCACACCACCATAGGTTGTAACAGTCGGGCTACGTGTGGAATATGTGAGGCAGTGGCACACGAACCGGATTTTCAATCCACTGCCCCATCCATGTGTGTTAATTACTCCCAGGCCCATCTAGTTTGAAACAGGGACTGTCCTGCTTTTACTGTAGATTCAGGAGATGAAAGTCACCCAATGTGTCTCATATTCTGACATGAAGGAGGAATTAAACGGCATTCAGCCACCGAGATTTGTGAAGTCTTTTGATCGGCATTGATGCAGCTTGTCCAGACGATCAGTGTGAGCAGTAAGCCTATGACGCTCGAGCAGGGAACATCTAGCTGCACCTGTAAATCCGTAAATGGAGTTGCCAGCCTGCGCCACTGGTCCATAGCTCAACCTCCCTAACGTTGAAAAATTAACAGCTGTTAAATGTAATTTCGGGCAAGATAGAAAATGCTCATGGCAGACATTGGAAGAGGTCCAGCATTGTGTTCCTGTTACGTTGGCCTTGACACCGTCCCCAAAATCCAAGTTGGGGTTCTAACACCACCACCACTTGCAAAGTAGGTTAAAAATCAGATGTTATACGTTCGCTTAATCGGGCAACAACAAAGTTATCGACTGTAGATGGTATCGTCAGAATGGAAATAATGATGTCACTGTAAAAAAGTTATTAATTTTGGCACTTATCTTGAATGGATTCCCACGTAGATTTCGTCGAAGTTGTTATGGCTCATCTTGTTGACTGATGGGTGATTCCACTTTGACTGCTAGAAGGTCCAGATCTGTATTTTAGCAATATTTGAAGACCTAACAAACGCGTTTTTCAGGAAATTCTTAATGATCAAACAATCCCAGATCAGAACAATGGTATGGTAGAAATAATTTTTGACTTGGTGTTCACGATCCACATTTTTATTAAACTTCTTGTAAATTCATATACACTTCTTCTTAATTGTCACATCATCAAGAAAACAGTTTTGTATCAATCATCCTATATTTAATTTCCACTTTAACCAAACACATGCCTTGACTGTTCTCTTACAAAGCGAAATAACAACTTAACTTCTGCAAAGTGAAAACAAAGACTGCTCTGTGCGCATTCGCGCCAAAACGGTTACAAGTAGGTCAAAGATTATGACAGTCTCACAGAAATGAATACACACAAGATCCATATCACTGTAATATATCGATACATCAGAGTACCTATACATTAATAAAACCAAATGTGAATGTTGTCACAAAGATATGTCTGTTACTTCGCAGGAAAGTAGTACGATATTACTGGTATCGAGAACTGGGGTTGGAGTGCCGTAATGATCACGTAAATAAATAATCATTACAGGGTCAAACCAACAAGCCAAAACAATCTATTCTGAAGCCATCAAACTATGCGACCTCAGTCCTGTCTAATGTATCCGACGATGACTCTACTACTGACAATTTGGACGTCGACGTTGGCCTAAGGGAACCAGCGAGTCCCTCAAGTGACCCATGTCTATACTGCAGTCTCCTCACCATGGTGGAACGACAGGAGGAAAGACAGGGGCAAATCTCACTGTTAAGATGGCTTCCATATTTTAGTGGAACCTGCAAGGGTTCAGGATGCATGAGGAGGAATTATGTCTACTGGCTTGGGGTCGACCTCTGTGAATAAGTCTTCATGAAACTCATTTCAAATCTTCTGACACTCCTGCACTACGTGAGTATGTTCTCCACAAAAAGGACGACCTTAGTGGAGACACAGCTAAAGCAGGACTGGCGACTTTCGTCAACATAGTCTACCAACCCATGTCTCTCTCTCTCTCTCTATCTATCTATCTATCCCTCAAACAGCCTACAAGAAGTCGCAGTGTGCATGCATATGTGTAATCTGTTGTCTGTATGTTCTTTCTAGCTACCTCCATGTGATGGCTTAACGATATGGCTCTCCACAGCCTTCTTACTCAGCTTCCCCACCCCTTCCTGCAATGCGGTGATTTTAATGCTCACAAAGTGCTTTGGGGCTCTGCAGCTACACACCTCAGGGGTAGAGCAATTGAGAGACTTCTCTTGTCTCCATGTGCATACTCGCTAAATGTGGGGCTGAAAATGTACTTCTGCACTGAACCAGGGTTGTTCTCTCCTATCAGTCTCTTGTTTTGCTCTCTAGCCGTTGCCCTTACTGCTCAATGGGATGTGGTTGGTGAGTTGTACAGCAGTGATCCCTTTCCAGTCTAGATTCACCTGCCAGATTAAGTGGTGCCCGACGGAAAAGTATCGCCATGGGCGCTCAGTCGAGCAGACTAGACACTTTACAGCCGCCTTGCATAGTTTCACCATCGTGAAGAGCGTCCCGGAATAGGTGGACCACATTACCCAAACGATCCACCGCACCACTGAAGCATCCATTTCACAGTTTTCTGGACAACTGAAAATGCTGCTTGTCACTCTATGGATCCACGGCTTCTGCCCTGTAATCAGGACCAGGCAGGCGACTCTGCATAAGTTCAAGTGCCAGCCAATTGCAGAGAAGCTCACTGCCTTTCGGTTGGGCAAAATGTCGCTGGATTATTCGAGAGAGCAAGAAGAGATCGTGCAAACAGTTCTTGAGCACCATTAACCGTTCCATATAGAGTACCATTGTATGGGAGACCATCAGGAGGAATTCTGTGACAAGAGGGAGTTGCCAAGTGGCTGCTGTAATGGGGAATGTGTCCCTCCAAACCAGCCCACAAGACATTGCCCAGACTGTGGCGGCCCATGTAGCCACTGATGTTGCCATGGCCAGTCAGGATCTAGCTTTTCAGCGCCACAGAGTGGCTGCTGAAAGGGACAGTTGTGACTTGCATTCCATCGCTGATAAAAAGTACAACTGTCCTTTGCCATGTGGGAGCTGGACACTGCATTGTCTGTGGCTCGTGACACATCCACTGGACACAATAGGATCCATTGTAGTATGCTACGTCTCCTCACAGGGAGAAGCAAAGAAATTCTCATCGCCATTTTTAGTCAATTGTGCGTCAGGTCACTTTCCCAAAACGTGGCGAGAGGCAATTTTAATTTTCTTTCAAACCAAGGAAAGACTGTACATGCCCCAAGTAGTAATCACAGTGTCGGCCTCATTAGCAGCGTGGGGAAGACCTGGAGCAAATGGACAACTGCCGTCTTGACTGGATTTTAGAATTCAGGCAGTTCCTCAGTCGCTTTCAGTGTGGGTTCCGTAGATATCACTCCACCTTCGATAACCTTGCCTTTCTGGAGGCGGCTCTGCAACAGGCTTTCCTATTATGGCACCACCTTCTCGCTATATTTTTTGACATCGAGAAAGCCTATGACACTACTTGTAGGCATCTTATCCTACGGCAACACCACGAATGGGTTTTTCGTGTACGTCTTCCTATTTTTATTCCATTCTTCCTCCCGCCGCACTATTTTCGATACCGAGTTGGTGGCGAACTATCAGATCGCTTTGAAGGGTAGAACGATGTCCCTAACGTAGTGTTTTAACTTTGTCATAGCTATTAAAAGTATTATGTCAGTACTTAAATGTCCTGTAAAGTACTTCTTGTTTGTCTATGCCTTTGGTTCCTCTTGAAGTCTTCCAATGACAACTCATCAGTTGCAACTATCTCTTTGACGGTCGCATGAATGGGTGGAGAAGAAGGGTTTGAAGCATTCAACTGTTCCAGTTCTGTTTTCAGTTTTCCTAAGTTGAGAATGAAGGACACTGCTCTTAAATTTTTAAGACACGGTGAGGTTTCTGGGTCTCAGATTTGACTCGAAACTTACATGGTTGACACACCTTAAGGACCTGAAAAGACGGTCCCTCGAACCACTGAATCTGTTTCACGATTCATGGGAAGCAGACACGACTTTTTTGCTCCAGTGTCGGCCGCGGTGGTCTAGCAGTTCTAGGCGCTCAGTCCGGAACCGCGCGACTGCTACGGTCGCAGGTTCGAATCCTGCCTCGGGCATGGATGTGTGCGATGTCCTTAGGTTAGGTAGGTTTAAGTAGTTCTAAGTTCTAGGGGACTGATGACCACAGATGTTAAGTCCCATAGTGCTCAGAGCCATTTGAACCATTTTTTGCTCCAGTTTTCAGAGCCTTCGGGCGGTCTAGGGCTAGATTATGAGTGCATGCTGCATGGGTCTGCAAGACCCTCTTATTTAAAGATGTTGGACGTGGTGAACCGTGAAGGGATTCGGCTAGCTACTGGAGCGTTCTGAACGAGCCCCAAGTCGAGTCTCTGCGTTGAGGCTGCTGAGCCGGCGCTTCACGTCAGCCGGCGGCAGCTCGTAGTGCGTCAGGAGTATAAAACACTATCCACGCCACACTTTTAGTGTTTGACATCGGGATTGGAACACACTTTCACCTTAGCTCCTCCAGAGATACAGACTTATTTTAGACTTGGCGAATTTTAAGAAACACTGCATCTCTGATTTTACAGGCATCGCCATTTTATTATGATGTACAGTGATGGTTCTAAACAGGGGGATTCCATTGGCTGTTCCGTAGGTTCCCCGACTGTATCGTCAGGATTCGCCTTCGCCATGGCTAAACCGTTTTTTTTTTTTTTTTTTTTCAGCAGACAGGTTTAAGGCACATGGTTTTTCGTCTGCTCCGATTCCTTTAGTGTATTATAATCGTTGCAGAACCTATATCCATCGGAGAAGTGGGCGCAGCTGACATGACGAACTGTACTTCCTACCACGGCGGGGGAATAAAGTGTAGTCTTGCTGCGTGCCGGAGCGTGTGTGTATTAGGGTAAACGAACAAGCCGATCGGGCTGCCAAGGAGTCCTGCGGCGGACATTGTGTTACACTTTGCGCTATCGTCCTGCAGGCTGTCGTTTCATTGTTACGCTAAAGATCCATGCGGCTGTGGCAGGAGGAATGGATGGCAGTGAGGAACAGTAAGTTACGCTTGGTAAGGTCAAGAATCCGGCTGTGGCGTTCCTCCTGCCGGTCGCACAGACGGGATGAAGTGATCTTTGCATGTCTCAGAACGGGGCACTGTCCCCTTACACAAGGCTTCTTACCCCGGCAAGAGGAACTCCAGTCTGTGATGCCTCTGGCGTGCAAGTCAATGTACGGCATAATTTAACTGAGTGCATTCTCTATCGTTATGAGAGGCAGGAAGTGAATCCTGGTAGGGATTCGTCCTGTATTTGAGCTGATGACGAAGCGAGTGTGGTCAAAGTTTCAAGATTTTGTGATGTGTCTGGACTCTGGCCTCAGCTTTTAGGCTGGATGTTTCATTGTGTTCCAGAGCGGTTGGCTCATCCGTTTTCTTCCTGCGATCGGTCAGCCATAGCCATCTACTACGCTCTACTGACACAGTCTACCACTTTCTCCTGTTTTAGCCCAATTTTTAATCTTGACGTGATGCCTACATATCTTGTCTCAGTGTGGGTGCGCACCTGGTTTACCGTAACTTTGTTACTTTTAGTTTCTGTTGCTGTTTTCTACTCCTGTTTGAAGTATTTTGTTGCCACTCGCCTTTTACTATTTTCGTCCGGGTGCTAAAGACCTGCTGTAATGCGCGCAAACAAACTTATTCCTCCATCATGTCAAACCCCATCCGATGTTGTGAGTATGCATGTGTGTGTGTGTGTGTGTGTGTGTGTGTGTGTGTGTGTGTGTGTGGTGCTCACGTGCGCGTGTGTGCGGGGTGGGAAATGGCAGAGGATCATATTTTGTCGAAAGCGTTGAGTCAGATTTTTTAGCGCTTTTTCGCTTACTTTCGGCCTCAAAACGCTCGAGAGGAAAAAGTAGCTGGATGGCATGCGAGATTTCCAAATGAGGTGGAATTTCACGCTCTGTTTGTGGGCTTTTGACAGCAAACGTATTATGGTTTCACAGTTCCCAGAAGTAGCTGTTTCAGCTATAAGCCTGATGTTAATGTTCATTTATTTGTTTTCGTTGATGCACATTATTTGTGAATTCGGAGTTCGTAAAAGAACCAGGACAGATCCGACACGTCAAGAGGTCCAAAATCATTTGTCTTAAAAATATTTTATTCGTCGAAAGTACGAACGAAAGCTTTTAAAGAAATGCACAAGAATACTCTCTAGATTCCATGTCTTTCTTGTCGGACCACTGGGACAAAGTGCTAACGCAAAGGCAAATTTGAACGCGTGCGGAAAACTGAATCTTTAAAACATTTGAGAGGACGGGGGGAGTTGCGCCCTCCCCCCCCCCCCCCCCTAGTCTCTCAGTGAACGGAAAAAAATATAGTGCAATCAGGTGTTTTCCTTCAAGAAAATGATTTAAATTTCGGTATTACCCGAGATTCAGACGCGACATCTTTCATGCAGATTCAGGTAAGATCTTATATGAGAGCCATACTGAAAATAGTGAGCAGCCCATCGTTAAAACCCGAACAACGTAACAAAAACGGCTGCAGAAATATAGCCTGCACACGTTACACCACATGTTGCAATAATGTGACGCCTTTAGAGTCTATTTCGTGACCACAGAATGTAATTCCAAAATGGCTGACATCAATGTTTCGTTTCGACAGCGTGCTGTCATTGTGTTCCTTCTGAAAGAAGGAATATGTGCTGTTGAAATTCACCTTACATATCAAAGAGCGTATGAAGATGTCTACATGGACTCCATTAGTGCTAGTAGAGGGGACAAACTTTTCAAATATAGAAACACGGGTATCCAAGATGACTCAAGTAGCAGCAGCCATCTAACTGCCTCCACGGAACACAACATGCAATGAGTGATGAGCTCATTAGAAAAGGCAGGCGTGTCACAGTGAATGAGATCACTTCAAAACTGCAGACCAAGGAATGATTCAAAGCTTAGATTATCGAAAAGTTTGTGCCAGCTGGGTCATATTTTCAATGAGTACTTTCTACAGAGATTTCAAAATGAAGCAATGTTGAGCATTGTGACAACAGATGAAAGGTGTTCTCTTGGTGCGAGCCATAAATAAGTGCGAAAGTATGGAACAGCATGGCTTGGATTTAGCATCGGAAAAAAAACAGGGAGGAGGTGTCATCTGCTGAGAAAGTCGTGCGCACTGTCTTCTCGGATGCCCAAGGTTGCATTGCTATTGATTTTCCTGAACATGGGAAAACCATCAACGCTGCCCGCTAATCCAGATACTTTTGAAACTCCATTGTGCACTGTGAGATAAACGCCGTGGGAAGAAAATTATCCTCAACAGGATAACGCACGTCCTATGCTTGGATAGTTGTGGTAACGAGTTTTGTGAGTTCGCAATTTCCCTACATTACTGAGCCTTAGGCTCTACTCAATCTCCCCATGATAAATCCTAGTTGGACAGTCCCACGTCCAGTGATGGAATTTAGTAATTAGTTTATTCGTAGAATTTTCTGAAGAGAAAATATCGTCTTGACAGTCAGACAGAGATGGTGGAAAATATTAGGCAAGCAGGGCGTCAGTGTCTTCGGGAAGCTAGAACGGTTTGTAAGGGTTTTCAAACTTGCAAAACGATGGAAGAAATGTATGCAGATAAGTGGAAATTATGCTGAACGGTGACAGAGAACGTGTAAATTGGGATGATGTACTTGAACTGTCTAAAAAATAGAGATCAAAAATTTAAAAAACTGTCGATCATTGCTTGCAGTGTTGCCCTCATAGACATTTCATATCACTTCGTCAGTATGTGAGGGCATGAGAAACAAGGACCATAACTGTCTCTTGGAGATGCAAGGACTGAAAATGAGGTTCACTTCAGCGGCGACTACTGAGAGTTTAAGGATGGTAATATAACCTGAACTTCTGTTATACATTTCACGTGCTAAGATCATCAAGGTTTGAAACACTGTAATTTTAAAACAATAAATACAAAAAATGTTCAAATGTGTGTGAAATATTATGGGACTTAACTGCTAAGGTCATCAGTCCCTAAGCTTACACACTACCCCTAAGCTTACACACTACTTAACCTAAATTATCCTACGGACAAACACACACACACCCATGCCCGAGGGAGGACTCGAACCTCCGCCGTGACCAGCCGCACAGTCCATGACTGCAGCGCCCTAGACCGCTCGGCTAATCCCACGCGGCAAACAATAAATACACCAACATTACTTAGGCCATTAAAATTAAACTAAAGCCTCCTTACAAAAAGCATTTTAAATGAAGCGAAAATGTAAATAATCGGAAGATTAAAACAGTGAATCAGATTTAAGCATTAACTTGATCCCTGAGAAATAAACAACGAATCAGCGGCACTAAAACATTTTTAAACGTCACACCCACAGAGCTGTAAAACGGCTACAGCAGAAGAGGACACCCTGCAATGAAAGAATTGCTCCTTCAACAAAACATAAAATTTGACGCTATGTGGCACAGTAATTGTGGGAAAGTGCATCGCCATATATTGATGCCCTCGTCCTTAGAGAAGGCAATATCCTGTGCTAATCCATCTGTTCTACGTGTGAGGCACCAGTTGGTTTCGTCACGATTAATCGGCTTTGTTTACCTTACCTCTCTTAGAGTTTTGTGAGTTCCCAGTTTCTCAACAATATTGAGACTTAGGCTCTAGTAAGTCTCCTCATGATAAATCCCAGTTGGGCAGTCCCACGTACAGTGATGCAATTGACTGATTAGTTTATTCATAGAATTTTCTGAAGAAAAAATACCGTCTTGGATGTCATACATCGCAACCCATGGATGTACATGGATGCACCACACACTGTTCATTATTTGAACTTCAGGAATGTAATATCAATCCTCAACACGACCGTGTAAATCTCTGTCCCTCAGCACAATTGGAGCTCATGTTATCTCTTTAAATATGAAATTTAACTTGTCAGTCTCAATCAGTGCGTGATTCTTTACATGTTTTGATCTTAATTACGTACAACAAATTACACAAAATTCTGTTGTTTTATGGATCACTCGTGAAAAACATGCTCTTCTATCGACAGTTCTAAAAGATTACTCTTATTCTGCTACTATTTTTTAGTAAGAGCTTGAAACGGGACATCCTCCTCTAGCATTACTTTTTCTCAAGAGCTGTTGACGATACCAGTATTATTTTTCGAATTGTGAACAGGTCAATATAATCTCAGTAGCTTTTCTGAAAACTTTCATGTAATTTTATACACAGTATGTTATATTTCAAGCTAAAATTTATGAAAATGAATTACTTTATAAAATGATTTAGTCTCGATGCTATAATCGGTAAGTAATAGTCTGAATATACAGTTAAAATAATGTTTTTAGAAACATATGAAATGAATTATTATTGGCACATTTAAAATTTCTATTGTTAATTACGCAATACTGTACTGGTTACTATGTTTATTTATGGATTCATGTATGAAATAATAATCGAAAGAATAACAGAAACTAGTAGAAATTCATTTGTTAAGTAAAATTGTAAATCCTTTGGAATATGGGTATTTCCGCAGAGTGTGAGAGTCGTAAGCATGCCTCTGATGTGATCGGACGTATTTTTGTATAGTAGTTGCGAACAATGTCATTTCGACTTTGTTAATCATCATCATCATCATCATCATCATCATTTAAGACTGATTATGCCTTTCAGCGTTCAGTCTGGAGCATAGCCCCCTTATAAAATTCCTCCATGATCCCCTATTCAGTGCTAACATTGGTGCCTCTTCTGATGTTAAACCTATTACTTCAAAATCATTCTTAACCGAATCCAGGTACCTTCTCCTTGGTCTGCCCCGACTCCTCCTGCCCTCTACTGCTGAACCCATGAGTCTCTTGGGTAACCTTGCTTCTCCCATGCGTGTAACATGACCCCACCATCTAAGCCTGTTCGCCCTGACTGCTACATCTATAGAGTTCATTCCCAGTTTTTCTTTGATTTCCTCATTGTGGACACCCTCCTGCCATTGTTCCCATCTACTAGTACCTGCAATCATCCTAGCTACTTTCATATCCGCAACCTCAACCTTATTGATAAGGTAACCTGAATCCACCCAGCTTTCGCTCCCATACAACAAAGTTGGTCGAAAGATTGAACGGTGCACAGATAACTTAGTCTTGGTACTGACTTCCTTCCTGCAGAAGAGAGTAGATCGTAGCTGAGCGCTCACTGCATTGGCCTTGCTACACCTCGCTTCCAGTTCTTTCACTATGTTGCCGTCCTATGAGAATATGCATCCTAAGTACTTGAAACCGTCCACCTATTCTAACTTTGTTCCTCCTATTTGGCACTCAATCCGTTTATATTTCTTTCCCACTGACATTACTTTCATTTTGGAGATGCTAATCTTGATACCATAGTCCTTACATTTCTGATCTAGCTCTGAAATATTACTCTGCAAACTTTCAATCGAATCTGCCATCACAACTAAGTCATCCGCATATGCAAGACTGCTTATTTTGTGTTCACATATCTTAATCTCACCCAGCCAGTCTATTGTTTTCAACATATGATCCATAAATAATATGAACAACAGTGGAGACAGGTTGCAGCCTTGTCTTACCCCTGAAACTACTCTGAACCATGAACTCAGTTTACCGTCAACTCTAACTGCTGCCTGACTATCCATGTAAAGACCTTTAATTGCTTGCAAAAGTTTGCCTCCTATTCCATAATATCGTAGAACAGACAATAACTTTCTCCTAGGAACCCGGTCATATGCCTTTTCTAGATCTATAAAGCATAGATACAATTCCCTGTTCCACTCATAACACTTCTCCATTATTTGCCGTAAGCTAAAGATCTGGTCCTGACAACCTCTAAGAGGCCTAAACCCACACTGATTTTCATCCAATTGGTCCTCAACTAATACTCGCACTTTCCTTTCAACAATACCTGAGAAGATTTTACCCACAACGCTGATTAAAGAGATACCTCTATAGTTGTTACAATCTTTTCTGTTTGTACGTTTAAAGATTGGTGTGATTACCGCTTTTGTCCAGTCTGATGGAACCTGTCCCGACTCCCAGGCCATTTCAGTTATCCTGTGTAGCCATTTAAGACCTGACATTCCACTGTATTTGATGAGTTCCGACTTAATTTCATCCAACCCAGCTGCTTTATTGCACTGCAATCTATTGACCATTTTCTCCACTTCCTCAAACGTGATCCTATTTCCATCATCATTCCTATCCCATTCTACCTCGAAATCTGAAACATTACTGATCGTATTTTCACCTACATTGAGTAACTCTTCAAAATATTCCCTCCATCTGCCCAAGGCATCCACAGGATTCACCAGCAGTTTTCTTGACCTGTCCAAAATACTTGTCATTTCCTTCTTACCTCCCTTTCAAAGACTGCTAATTACACTCCAGAATGGTTTTCCAGCAGCTTGACCCAATGTCTTCAACCTGTTTCCAAAGTCTTCCCAAGATTTCTTCTTGGATGCTGCAATTATCTGTTTGGCATTGTTTCTTTCTTCAACATAACTTTCTCTGTTTACCTGAGTTCTAGTATGTAGCCATTTTTTATACGCCTTCTTTTTCCTTTTACAGGCTGCCTTGACTGTGTCATTCCACCAAGCTGTTTGCTTCCTCCTACTTTTACACACTACTGTTCCAAGACATTCTTTAGCCACTTCTAGTACTGTGTCCCTGTACCTTGTCCATTCCTTTTCCAATGACTGTAATTGACTACATTCAACTAACTGGTACCTTTCTGAGATCGCTGTTATGTACTTGTGCCTGATTTCCTTATCCTGAAGTTTCTCCACTCTTATCCTCCTACATATGGACCTGACCTCCTGCACTTTCGGCCTCGCAATCCCAATTTCATCGCAGATTAAATAATGATCAGTGTCATCAAAGAATCCCCTGAATACACGTGTGTCCCTCACAGCCTTCCTGAATTCCTGATCTGTTATTATATAGTCAATGACAGATCTGGTTCCCCTGCTTTCCCAAGTATACCGGTGAATGTTCTTATGTTTAAAAAAGGAGTTTGTGATTACTAAGCCCATACTGGCACAGAAATCCAAGAGTTGCTGCCCGTTCCTGTTGGCCTCCATATCCTCTCCAAATTTACCCATAACCTATTCATACCCTTCTGTTCGATTTCCAATCCTGGCGTTAAAATCACCCATGAGCAGAACACTGTCCTTGTCCTTTACTCTAACAACTACATCACTGAGTGCCTCATAAAAACTATCCATCTTATCTTGATCAGTCCCTTCACAATGCGGATATACTGACACAATCCTAATTTTCTTGCTAGACACTGTCAAATCTAGCCACATCAGTCGTTCGTTTACATACCTTATTGCAACTACGCTGGGTTCCATTTCTTTCCTGATGTAGAGCCCTACACCCCATTGTGCTATTCCTGCTTTGACTCCTGACAAGTAGACCTTGTATTCTCCCGCTTCTTCTTCTTTTTCACCTCTTACCCGAATGTCACTAACAGCTAAAACGTCCAGCCCCATCTTACTTGCAGCCTCTGCCAGCTCTACCTTCTTCCAAGAGTAGCCCCCATTGATATTAATAGCTCCCCATCTCATTACCATTTGTTTGCCAAGTCGTATCTTAGGAGTCCCTGGTTTGTCAGTTACAGGTGGGACTCCGTCACCTCCAAAGGTCCGAGGCATTTTGCTCTGATTGTTGCCAGCATCATATTTAAAGTACAAGGGAAGCAGGTTGCTAGCCTTACATGCCCCGAGTCCCATTGGGTTTTACCCCTAACGGCTGAGGGACTAACCGGTGGTCTTGGTAGTCTTTGCCGTATGAGCACAAAGGTGACCACGACTCAGAATATGTCCGAGATGCCCAGCCTTATTCCAAAGTAACTGGTATCCCGACTGTCGGGACCACTTACTTGGCCACTCAGTCGTTGCCCGTGGTTCATGAACTAGGACATGACTACAGGAACCCACACCATGAACCACGACTTTGTTAATGTGAAAAAAAAATGTATGATATAGTAAAATGTGAGAAAGTGTATTAACATAAAAACAAAAATTCTGCAACAACAATATTCATATATATTTAGATCAATACAACCGTGAGGACCAAAATTGTGACATTTTCAGCTTAAAGCATCAGACCCCTAGACAAGAAGAACTGGAGGCAACTGTACATGAAAAGCTAAGTAAACTAGAAAGTTTATTGTAATTTTCACTCCTTTCAAATCTTGGTAAAAGACTAATGTGGAGAATAGATGGAATTAAGAAGGAGGGGTAGATTACAAGCAAAATTTTTCAGTAAGAGGTATTGATAGAAAAAATGTAGAAGTATTCTGAGGTGTGCCACAGGGAAATATGTTGAGATCCGTGCTATTCGTGTTACACACTTCGCAGAAGAATTAAAATGCCACTTTTGTGAAACACTGCTATTTCCCCCCATTTCGACACAAAAGTTTGAAACTTGGTCCAAAAATGCAGAAGTGTGACGCCCTGCAACGTCTCCCTCGGGCTCGACAGCTGGCTCTGAGCACTATGGGACTCAACAGCTGTGGTCATCAGTCCCCTAGAACTTAGAACTACTTAAACCTAACTAACCTAAGGACATCACACACATCCATGCCCGAGGCAGGATTCGAACCTGCGACCGTAGCGGTCACGCGGTTCCAGACTGCGCGCCTAGAACCGCACGGCCACCGCGGGCGGCGGCTCGACAGCGCTTCTGACAGCAAGCTGTGGACAAGTGCGGAGAGAAGGCCGGAGCTCAGAAGTGCGTGAAAGGTCTAATGGTGTCACATTGTCACCACATTCCAATTGTGCCCGACGTCACCGAGGACGTCTCGGACGATGGGAAGGTCGTCACAGCTCCCTTTTCCACATTTCAGCCCTTCTCTAGCCGCCTCTGCGATGGTCAGAGCAGCGAAGCCTAGCGTTGAAATGACTCGGATCTCTTGCGTATGGCTAAAGAAAACATTTCAGACACACAGCCGCTCACAATCTACACGAAAAGGCTTCAGCTGGTGGCATTAAGGGTGTCCACAAACCACTCCTTCCCCTGGGGCGTTCATTTACGTACATTTCACTGTTAAAAACAACAGCTTGCACTGAGATGTGTGTGACAACCTTCGACACTACTGACAACCCCTGGATGATTCGACCCTTCTCTTATCACTTCATAGGGCTGCAAACCCACTGAATGTGATCTGACCCCTTCCGAGCGTATTTGGTCGAGGAGATATGAACGGTCCCTAGTGATTCCATCCTGTAACCAGAAAAAAATTACATTCTCACTATACCCCAAAGGGGTCAGGTCATGTTCAATGGATCTGCAACCCAATGATGTTCTTATGGAAGGATTAAATCATCCGGGGAGTGTCAGTATTGTTAAAGGCTGCCGAACGTCCTTCTGTTGTATCTCACACTGCAAACTGTCGTTTTCGACAGCGGAATGTGTGCAAATGAACGACCCGCCCGGAAGAGGTGGTTCCATTAACGCCCTTGACGCCACCTCCTGAGGGGTTTTCGTGTCGATTGTGGGCGCCGATTTGTCCGAAATGTTTTCCTCACGTTTGGGCGTCGCTCTTATGATCTCTCTAGCAGAGGCGTCAAGAGGAGGGGTGAGATGTGGAAAGGGATGGTAGTGGTAGTGGTGGTGGTGGTGGTGGTGGTGGTGGTGGTGTGGGGGGTGGGGGGGAGTGTGACGACTTGTGTGACAAGTCCATGGTGGTGTTAGGCGGAATTTTTGTGAAATTTTGTACTAATGTGACATCATTATCCCGCTTTACACCTTAAATGAACTTGTGAGCCCCGGCGTAATTTTCACATGTGTCGACATCTTGGTATTTGAACTGTCGCAGGGCCTGAGGGTGGCGCAGCGGGGCGCCGCATTTTTGCTCCATTACGAAGAAAGGTAGTAGGCACCTTTGAGCCAAGTATCACACTTCTACGTCGCAATGGGAGAAAAGGAAGGAGCTTCAAAAAATTGAGCGTTTAATTGTTTTGCACAAACAGTTTTAGTAGTTACCTCAGGATTCTTGCAGATGACTATTTGCAATTTTCTACAATGAAGTACAAGCAGAAAAATCTGCATGAAATATCTTGATAAGAGTTGAAAGTGCTGTAAAGATTGGTTTTTGCTTTAGATGTTGAAAAAGAAACTGTACAGTTCACAAAAACAAAAAGTAGCATCATATGACTACAATATTAACAATTCATAAGTTGAATGAGTCTACAAATATGTGAATGTAACAGTTTATAGCAATATGATATGGAACTATCACATAATCTGTCTCCTTCGAGAAGCAGGTGGCAGATTTCGGTTCATTTTTTGTATAATGGGAATGTGCAGTCTGCATAGTACACTCGTTATAACACACAAGTGTAGTCCATTCTAGAATATTACTCAAGCCTGTAGGATCGACATTATATAGGACTAACAGCAGCGGATATTGAACATATACATGTAAGGGCAGCATCAATGGTCATAGGTTTGTCTGGCTGTTGTGAGACTGTACTGAATATGCTGAAAACAGGAACCATCTGGTGTTCGAAGTTAGGTGTTGACTGCAAAGCGAAAGCTTACCTGGAAAGTTTCAAGAGCCAGTATTAAGTGAATAATCGGAACCGAAGGAACCGCGAAGACAGTATTAGAGTAATTACAACGCGCACGGAGACATTTAACGAGTCAGTCTACCTGCGGCATAAACGTGATTGTAACGGCAAGAAAGCCCAGTATATTGTACAACACGAAATTCCTTCAGACATGTTGTTGACGGTAGTGTGCAGACTATGAATGTGCGTATTGATGAGGGGGCCTTAGGTATAATATGTAGCTGGCTGACGTAGAATCCTTTTTCGTTAAGATTAAAGCAAAGTAAAGCTATCTTTAACGGAAAGGCTGATTGAAATGCCACAGATCTGAAATAGGTTTAATTCTATTGGAGAGGATTTGCCCTTGCTTTCCAATACTTCTCAACTAACTTACCTAGCCAGTTGTACATGGGCCTGCAGGTTAACGTTGATTCCCAATTGTGTTGCATCTCGTCACTTTTCACATTAACAGATGCACTCAGGAACATTGAAAATAGCTCACCAAGAGCAAAACATCGAGACTAATCAAAATTTACTGGACAGAATTATACAGGTGAGAGATTCACTTGGTTCCAGAATCAAGATAAGTAAACGAATACGGTGGGTACAAGTAGACAAATACAGTGCAACCTGAGCAAGATGTTGGGTGCCGCAACGCGGCCCGGCATCGTGTTGACTAGACGTCTGATGATGTCCTGAGACAGACTGCCCCAGAAATCTTGAACAACCACCTCCATATCATACACAGAGTGACATGGCGGCACCTGGTGTTTCAGTCGGTCCCACACTTGGTCTGTAGAGGACAACTTGTGGTAGAAGGCCAGCCACGGAAGAGTCACAACGTGACGTACGAAGTCTTAAGCAGTTCGAGCTGTATGGGGACGAGCATTATCTTGCCGCTGGTAGACCGTAGACAATGTAGGAAAGGTCCCACATGGGGTCATCAGGTTAATGTTGGCCCGTTAAGGTTCCCCGTACTTCAATTGTGGTAGAAGGCCAGCCACGGAAGAGTCACAACGTGACGTACGAAGTCTTAAGCAGTTCGAGCTGTATGGGGACGAGCATTATCTTGCCGCTGGTAGACCGTAGACAATGTAGGAAAGGTCCCACATGGGGTCATCAGGTTAATGTTGGCCCGTTAAGGTTCCCCGTACTTCAATTAGAGGGGACCGGCTGTCGTAGGCTACCGCCGGGCCCCACAAACGATGCGGGCCGTGTGGTGCGTGACGTCCCCGAAACGAATCGGGATTCATTACTAAACACTATATTTTGTCAATCTGTGGCAGTTCTGGCTTAGCCCCACTATACACGGAGTCGCTGATGTCTCGGTGTTAACAGTAGTACACGACAAGAGCGCCTATAGTGCAAATTTGCATCCGCAAGGCGTCTGGAAATGATTTGTGGAACAACTGGCACCCGTGCGTCTGCGAGTCTCTGTAGAATCCCTTATCATTTGCCGCACGACCCTTCGATCCTCTAGCCTAGTCGTCTTCCTGTCGCTGCAGACCCGGTACATCGTATATGGGTGCCATCTCGTGTCCACTGCTCCCAACTTCGTCTATCGAAACACTCCGAACGATCGACATGCCGATGATTAGACCCCTCTGAAACTGGCTTAGCTGTGAGAAATGTCGTCTAACATGTCTACACCTACTAACGTCCTCCTAGAGACGGAATGTGATCGCTACATACGTATATGACTGATACATTATGCACCTTTGTTCCCTCTTTCTTGTACCTTTCTTCCCTGTGGGTGCGCTGTTTTCAGTGTTCGTAACTGTAATAGACAGAGGTGATGAAAGACATAATTGACAGAAACAAATTGAAGACCTACCAAGGACTGAAGCAGGACATTTGGATTTTTAGTGTGTGCCTCGCTAACTTGTTCCCTGTTTTCCTATTTTTTAGTTTTAAAATTTTTTTGGGCCTCCATCTCCTCTTAGAGCCCGTCATTCGCCCACCAAAATCGATTTCGTCGATGTCTGCTTCTTCCACCAAGGAAACTGTTCTTTAATTTAGTTTTTACCTATGTCACTTAAGGCTTTGATCGTAAATCTATTATTGTTATTATTATTACTATTATTATTATTAATATTTTATTGTGATTGTTATTATCTTCATAATTTGTTGAAAAATAAGAAAACAGAAAAGTTAACTGGGACATCCCTTCCATGAAAAGCTAAATCCTTCTCCACATAAAGGAGTCAAACTTTTATTCTTAAACATTTAAAACTGATTAATCGTACTACTACTTCTCGAAAAATAAAGTGCCAGGAGTAATAGTAAAGTGAACTTTAATCGTTACCGAGTTTTCATTATAAAGGTAGAAGTCTCATGCTTTTGAGCCTTCTACATTTCTAAAACGATATAATTACTCCCGTTTCGTGAAAGGAAACTGGAAGTTTCTCTCGAGAAACGAGCGTGAAGTGTATAGTAACTAACGAAAAACTTGTGTCTGACCATCGGGGGACTTCCACCGAAAACACTTGTGAAGAATTAGAAAGTCGTAAGTTCTGACTTAGGGACATAGTGAAATGTTAGAGCAGGGAATATAGCGTTACGAACACTGAGTTAAATAAGAAGGGGCGAAGGGTCGAAAGTGGGTGGTTATAATAAAAAATTTTCCTCTTTAAAACGTTATAACATGGAAACTAATTACCGTACAAGTACCAAACTTGGTAGCATTAATGTCAAGGACATGGGGAAGAGAAATAATGCAGAATCAGTTTAATTGAAACACTTTTAATCTGCTGCTACGTTACGTTATACCATTACATACCGGTACCATTGCTGCTACAAAAGGGGGTCAATATGGCGCCCATCAGTGCCCAAAAGAGTCTGAAAGTTCAGGATTGCATTCTGCACAGCAGAACGAAGAATGTCCGTAGGTCTGCTGGCTACCTCTCTTGATATGCTCCGTTTCAGACCAGAACATGTATGAATGAATGTTCCCCTGATAAACCATGTCCTTCAGGTAGCCCCACAACAAGAAATCACAAGGAGTAAGATCAGGTGATTGTGCCAGCCAAGCATTTCGAAACGATCGGCTGATAGTTCGATCGTTTGCAAATGTGTTTGGAGAAGCAGGTGAACTTCACGAGCGATGTGCGGTGGACTCCCATCTTGCAAGAAAACTGTCGAGCTCAATGCGTCTCTCTCCCGTTGGGCGGGTATGACACGCTGGCGAAGAATATCTGAGTAACGCTGGCCTGTCACACTGTGCGTCTTTGGTCATTGAACGCCAGCCTGTTCAAAAAAGAATGGGGCAACGACGAATGTAATCTTGAAGCTACACCATACGTCGACACGTTCATCATATAAAGGAACCTCACGCACAAAGACTGGAGGTGAACATCCAAACACTCGACAATTCTGTGTGTTCACCTAACCCGTCGGAGAAAAATGTGCTTCGTCTGTCCATAGGATGGTACAGGGCCAGCTCTCGTCAACTCCAATCCTTGCGAGAAAGTGGAGAGCAAAGTCAACACGTCGTTGTGCGCCTACTGTACAATATTGATCTTGTACGGACATAATTTGAGAATCGTTCGAAGCACCTTCCGTACAGTGGGCCACGGGATGTCCAACTGTCGTGACACAGCACGCGCACTGGCTGACGATCGGGAGTTGCGCGCAGCGTCGTCTGCCGTAGCCGGACAGAGTGGCCGAGCGGTCCTACGCGCTTCAATCTGGAACCGCGGAACCGCTCCGGTCGCAGTTTCGAATCTTGCCTCGGGCATGGGTGTGTGTGATGTCCTTAGTTCAGTTAGGTTTAAGTAGTTCTAAGTTCTAGGGAACTGATGACCTCAGATGTTAAGTCCCATAGTGCAGAGAGCCATTTTTTGTCTCCCGTACCAACAGCGATTTCATCGATACCTGAGGTGTGCCTGTGGTGCACGCCCAGTTCTCCAGTTGATTAGAACTTGTTAATAATGCTCTGCAAGGCAGATGGAGAAAGAGGACCCTTCCATAATCCTTTTAGCCGGAGATATTCACGAAGAGAAGCTGAGTTTTACTGTTGTTTTGGTAGTAGAGCTTCACCAATAATGCCCTGCTACTTTTGTCCAAACTCATATCGACATGTCAACAAGTGCACTGCGACTGGTCAGGTTCAAAATGGTTCAAATGGCTATGAGCACTGTGCGACTTAACTTCTGAGCTCATCAGTCTCCTAGAACTTAGAACTAATTAAACCTAACTAACCTAAGGACATCACACACATCCATGCCCGAGGTAAGATTCGAAACTGCGACCGTTGCGGTCGCTCGGTTCCAGACTGTAGCGCCTAGAACCGCACGGCCACTCGGCCGGCACTGGTCAGGTGCTACCAAGTTTGGTACTGGTACGATAATTAGTTTCTGTGTTATAACGTGTTTCAACGTAACCACCCGCTACATACCCATCCCCCCCCCCCCCCCCCCCCCATGGTGAGGAGGCTTGCGTGCCTCAGCGATGCACATAGCCGTACCGTAGGTGTAACCACAACGGAGGGGTATCTCTGTTGAGAGGCCAGACAAACGTGTGGTTCCTGAAGAGGGGCAGCAGCCTTTTCAGTAGTTCCAGGGGCAACAGTCTGGATGACTGACTGATCTGGCCTTGTAACACTAACCAAAACGGCCTTGCTGTGCTGGTACTGCGAACGGCTGAAACCAAGGGGAAACTACAGCCTAATTATTTCCCTGGGTATGCAGCTTTGCTGAATGGTTAAATGATGATGGCGTCCTCTTGGGTAAAATATTCCCGAGGTAAAATATTCATCCATTCGGATCTCCCGGCGGGGCTAATCAAGAGGACGTCGTTATCAGGAGAAAGAAAACTGGCGTTCTACGGATCGGAGCGTGGAATGTCAGATCCCATAATCGGGCAGGTAGGTTGGAAAATTTAAAAAGGGAAATGGACAGTTTAAAGCTAGATATAGTCGGAATTAGTGAAGTTCGGTGGCAGGAGAACCAAGACTTTTGGTCAGGTGAATACAGGGTTATAAATGCAAAATCAAATAGGGGTAATGCAGGAGTAGGTTTAATAATGACTAAAAAAATAGGAGTGCTGGTAAGCTACTACAAACAGCATAGTGAACTCATTATTGTGGCCAAGATAGACACGAAGCCCACGCCTACTACAGTAGTAGAAGTTTATATGCCAACTAGCTCTGCAGATGACGAAGAAATCGATGAAATGTATGATGAGATTAAAGACAGTATTCAGATAGTGAAGGGAGATGAAAATTTAATAGTCATGGGTGACTGGAATTCAATAGAAGGAAAAGAGAGAGAATGAAACGTAGTAGGTGAATATGGATTGGGTGGAAGAAATGAAAGAGGAAGCCGCCTGGTAGAATTTTGCACAGAGCATAACTAAATCATAGCTAACACGTGGTTCAGGAATCATGAAAGAAGGTTGCATACATGGAAAAAGCCTGGAGATACTAGAAGGTATCAGATAGATTAAGTAATGGTAAGACAGAGATTTAGGAAGCAGGTTTTAAATTGTAAGACATTTCCAGGGGCAGTTGCGGACTCTGACCACAATCTATTGGTTATGAACTGTAGATTAAAACTGAAGAAACTGCAAAAAGGTGGGAATTTAAGAAGATGGGACCTGGATAAACTGACTAAACCAGAGGTTGTACAGAGTTTCAGGGAGAGCATAAGGGAAAAACTGACAGGAATGGGGGAAAGAAATACAGTAGAAGAAGAATAGGTAGCTTTGAGGGATGAAGTAGTGAAGGCAGCAGAGGATCAAGTATATAAAAAGACGAGGGCTAGTAGAAATCCTTGGCTAACAGAAGAAGTATTTAATTTAATTAATGAAAGGAGAAAATATAAAAATGCAGTAAATGAAGCAGGCAAAAAGGAATACAGACGTCTCGAAAATGAGCTCGACAGGAAGTGTTGTGTCGGTATCTGGGCCGACACCGTGAAGTTGATATGCTGAAAAGGCAAGCTAGACTAACGCAGATGGGCGTGAAGTACTGGAACAGGATACGTAATTAATGTTAGGAAGAAAAGTACGGAGCAGGTTTAATACTTAACTTTACTCATTCCTTGTGGTACATCGATCTTGACGATACACAGAAGACTTTAAGTACAATCACTGTATGGCTAATGGCGCCTTGCTAGTTCGTAGCCATTAACTTAGCTGATGGCTATTCTGTCTCTCGGCTAATGAGAGAGAAAGGCTTCGTACATCTGGTCGGTAGCTAGGTTCTCGTACAACTGGGCGGTAGCTAGGTTCTCGTACAACTGGGGCGAGTGCTCTCTCGTATCACGAGACCTGCCTTGGTGGTGGCGCTAGGTCTGCGATTACACAGTGGCGACACGCGGGTCCGACATGTACTAAATGGACCGCGGCCGATTTAAGCTACCACCTAACAAGTGTGGTGTCTGGCGGTGACACCACAGGAAGTGCAAAATGGCTAAGCAGGGATGGCTAGAGGACAAATGTAAGGATGTAGAGGCTTATCTCACTAGGGGTAAGATAGATACTGCCTACAGGAAAATTAAAGAGACCTTAGGAGAAAAGAGAACCACTTGTATGAATATCAAGAGCTCAGATGTAAACCCAGTTCTAAGCAAATAAGGGAAAGCAGAAAGGTGGAAGGAGTATATAGAGGGTCTATACAAGGGCGATGTACTTGAGGACAATATTATGGAAATGGAAGAGAATGTCGATGAAGATGATATGGGAGATATGATACTGCGTGAAGAGTTTGACAGAGCACTGAAAGACCTGTGTCGAAAGAAGGCCCCGGGAATAGACAACATCCCAATAACACTACTGACAGCCTTGGGAGAGCCAGTCCTGACAAAACTCTACTAT
This sequence comes from Schistocerca piceifrons, assembly GCF_021461385.2. Taxonomy (NCBI): domain Eukaryota; kingdom Metazoa; phylum Arthropoda; class Insecta; order Orthoptera; family Acrididae; genus Schistocerca; species Schistocerca piceifrons. The sequence goes on from NC_060142.1 coordinate 58,907,951, forward strand.
CTGGTGAGCAAGATGTATGAGACGGGCGAAGTACTCTCAGACTTCAAGAAGAATATAATAATTCCAATACCAATGAAAGCAGGAGTTGACAAATGTGAAAATTACTATCAGTTTAATAAGTCACGGCTGCTAAATAATAACGTGAATTCTTTACAGACGAATGGAGTAACTGGTAGAAGCCAACCTCGGGGAAGATTAGTTTGGATTCCGTAGAAATATTGGAACTCGTGACGCAATACTGACCATACGACTTATCTTAGAACATAGATTGAGGAAAGGCAAACCTACGTTTCTAGCATTTGTAGACTTAGAGAAAGCTTTTGACAATGTTGACTGGAATACTCTCTTTCAAATTCTGAAGGTGGCAGAGGTAAAATACAGGGAGCAAAAGGCTATTTACAATTTGTACAGAAAGCAGTCGGGAGTCATAAGAGTCGAGGGATATGAAAAGGGAAGCAGTGGTTGGGAAGGGAGTGAGACAGGGTTGTAGCCTCTCCCCGATGTTATTCAATCTGTATATTGAGCAAGCAGTAAAGGAAACAAGAGAAAAATTCCGAATAGGTATTAAAATTCATGGAGAAGAAATAAAAACTTTGAGGTTCGCCGTTGACATTGTAATTCTGTCAGAGACAGCAAAGGACTTGGAAGAGCTGTTGAACGGAATGGACAGCGTCTTGAAAGGGGGATATAAGATGATCATCAACAAAAGCAAGACTAGGATAATGGAATGTAGCCGAATTAAGTCGGGTGATGCTGAGGGAATTAGATTAGGAAATGAGACACATAAAGTAGTAAAGGAGTCTTGCTATTTGGGGAGCAAAATAACTGATGATGGTCTAAGTAGAGAGGATATAAAACGTAGACTGGCAATGGCAAGGAAAGCGTTTCTGAAGAAAAGAAATTTGTTAACATCGAGTATAGATTTAAGTGTCAGGAAGTCGTTTCTGAAAGTATTTGTAAGGAGTGTAGCCATGTACGGAAGTGAAACGTGAACGATAAGTAGTTTAGACAAGAAGAGAATAGAAGCTTTTGAAATGTGGTGCTACAGAAGAATGCTGAAGATTAGATGGGTAGGTCACGTAACTAATGAGGAGGTACTGAAGAAAATTGGGGAGAAGAGGAATTTGTGGCACAGCTTGACAAGAAGAAGTGATCAGTTGGTAGGGCATATTCTGAGGCATCAAGGGATCACCAATTTAGTATTGGAGGGCAGCGTGGAGGGTAAAAATCGTAGAGCGAGATCAAGGGATGAGTACACTAAGCAGATTCAGAAGGATGTAGGCTGCAGTAGGTGCTGGGAGAGGAAGAAGCTTGCACAGGATAGAGTAGCATGGAGAGCTGCATCAAACCAGTCTCAGGACTGAAGACCACAACAACAACAACACATACCCATATACGTACGTAAAGACTCGGCAAGCCACCATATGCTGCAGGGCGGAGGATATCCTGGACCACTGTTAGGGTTTCCCCTTCCTGATTGACTCGCAAGTGGTGCGAGGGAAAAACTAGTGTGTATATGCTTCTGTACAAGCCCTAATTTCTCTTGTCCTATCTTCGCGGTCCTGCTCGTTGCTGGCAGCAGGATCTTTCTGCAGCCCATCTCAAATGCCTGTTCTCTAAACTTTCCCAACTATGTTTCGCGTAAAGAAAGTCGTGTCGACTCCAGGGATTCCCAATTGAGTTCACGGAGCATCTCCGCAATACTCGATACTACGAATGTAGCAGCACATCTGTGACTTTCTTCGATGTCTTCTTTTAATTCGACCTTGTGGGAATCCCAAGCATTCGAGCAGTGCTCTATAATTGGTCGCAGAAGGGCTCTAAAAGTTCTTATCTTTACAGATGAACTAGACTTTGCTAGGTTTCTCGCAATTAACAAAAGTTGATCATCTTTAGGAGTTGCAACAGGATATTTAACCGACACGGCTGTGTCAAGTGGCACACCACTAATAATGTATTCGGACACTACGAGAATGTCTTTTCTACTCATTATCATTAACCTACATTTTCCCATTTTTAGAGCGACCTACTATTCATCACACTAAATCGAAATTGTATCGAAGCATCCCCAACTCTTTTTTTTTTCTTTATTGTATTTTAGTTCTCCATTGGGGCGGGCTGGCAGCAGCATATGCGCTGCTCTTCAGCCGAAAGACATAGAACAAACAATAGAAGACATTTGAAAATAACAAAGGAGAGAATATGGTGAACAGAGATATAAAAAAGGGGGAACATCATGGAAGGCAATAGACATAAAACGTGGTGACTGTAAAATGGAGATAAAAAACTGTTTAAAAGTAGCACACACAAAAAGCCACACACTGCGACAACTAAAAGAACACAAGGCACAGTATGACTGGAGCATAAAAGGTATCGATGGATGGCGTAGCACATAAACAATGACGGCGAACCTCAAGGCAGTACACAATTGAAATCACACCTCTTGACGCACAGGAGAAACAGCACTAAACACAACACTGACGTGGCCCACTGACGATGATCAAAACAGAGGATCTGCCAGGCGCAAGGAGATGAGGGAGACCGGAAGAAGGGAGGGAGGGGTAGAGATGGGGGAGATGAGCAGGGGGCGCGCTGAAGAGGGCTAGGTAGGGAGGGATGTGGGAAGGAAAGAGGCAAGTATGGGGTGCAGGGTCTCAGGGGAGTGGGGGAAGGAGGAAAATCCGCTCTGGGAGAAGGAGGGAAGAGGAAAAAGGGGGCCCTGGGGAGAGGGGTGGGGGACAAGGCCAGGTTATAGTTGGAAGGAAGGGTAGATGTCACGGCGAAGTTCGTCATCCGGGAGGGGGAGGCATTGGAAATTACCCTGATGAAGGAGATGGAGGGTGTGGAGGTGGAGAGAGAGGGAGGGATACAGCGATAGAGGCGCGGCAATGGGCGGGGGGTGGAGAGGAAGGAGGAAACCAGAGGGTGGGGGGGATCAAGCCTGCGGACAATGTGATCCCTGCCGTCGTTGGATAAGCAGCTGCAGCAGCAAGTCATATACTCCTAGCTCACTCATTTGCTACATAGTTTAATTCTTAATTTCTTTGCGTGTTTTTGGTACTTGCATTGTCTAATTCATAAATTTCTGGCGTATTATAGTATTTGAGAGTTGTAGCATCGCGTTTTAGTTCCTGAATAGTGTAAAATCGCGTAGTCTCCTTCCGCCGCCGAGCAGTGTGTCAGCAGTGCGCAAGTAGCAGCATTACTGCATTTACTAGTCAATCTTGTATTTTAATAACCGTTTAAATTTTGTGTCGATTTGTTTTTTCTATCTGTAGATTAGTTCAGACGTTCTTTGCACAACAGTTTTTAGCATGGATAGGGACTGCAACTGCTGCGTTTGGATGCAGGCTGAGTTGGCATCCCTTCGCTCCCAGCTTCAGGCAGTGTTGGCTTCGGTCACACAGCTTGAGGCTGTTGCCAATGGGCATCACTGTGGGGTTCCGGATGGGGGTTTGTCGGGGAGGGCCAGCTCGTCCCACGCATCCCTCGATCGGACTATGACTGTGGTTGCCCGGGATACTGCCCGCATTGCGGCTGATCCCTCACCTGTGATAGAGTGGGAGGTCGTCTCAAGGTGTGGCAGGGGGCGAAAGACATTCCGGAGGGCTGAACGGAAGGCCTCTCCAGTTTGACGAACCGGTTTCAGGCTCTGTCTCAGGCTGATACTGATCTTCGGCCTGACATGGCTGCTTGTCCTGTTCCAGAGGTTGCCCCTCAGTCTGCAAGATCCAGGCGGTCGCAGAGGGTGGGCTTACTGGTAGTTGGGAGCTCCAACGTCAGGCGCGTAATGGGGCCCCTTAGGGATATGGCAGCAAGAGGGGGGAAGAAAACCAATGTGCACTCCGTGTGCATACCGGGGGGAGTCATTCCAGATGTGGAAAGAGTCCTTCCGGATGCCATGAAGGGTACAGGGTGCACCCAGCTGCAGGTGGTCGCTAATGTCGGCACCAATGATGTGTGTCGCTATGGATCCGAGGAAATCCTCTCTGGCTTCCGGCGGCTATCTGATTTGGTGAAGACTGCCAGTCTCGCTAGTGGGATGGAAGCAGAGCTCACCATCTGCAGCATTGTCGACAGGACTGACTGCGGACCTTTGGTACAGAGCCGAGTGGAGGGTCTGAATCAGAGGCTGAGACGGTTCTGCCACCGTGGGGGCTGCAGATTCCTCGCGCTATAGGGTGGTGGGGTTTCGGGTTCCGCTGGATGGGTCAAGAGTCCACTACACGCAACAAGCGGCTACACGGGTAGCAGGGGTTGTGTGGCGTGGGCTGGGCGGTTTTTTAGGTTAGATGGCCTTGGGCAAGTACAGAAAGGGCAATAGCCTCAACGGGTGCAGGACAAAGTAAGGACATGCGGGGACCAAGCAGCAATCGGTATTGTAATTGTAAACTGTCGAAGCTGTGTTGGTAAAGTACCGGAACTTCAAGCGCTGATAGAAAGCACTGAAGCCGAAATCGTTATAGGTACAGCAAGCTGGTTGAAGCCAGAGATAAACTCTGCCGAAATTTTTACAAAGGTTCAGACGGTGTTTAGAAAGGATAGATTGCATGCAACCGGTGGTGGAGTGTTCGTCGCTGTTAGTAGTAGTTTCTCCTGTAGTGAAATAGAAGTGGATAGTTCCTGTGAATTATTATGGGTGGAAGTTACACTCAACAACCGAGCTAGGTTAATAATTGGCTCCTTTTACCGACCTCCCGACTCAGCAGCATTAGTGGCAGAACAACTGAGAGAAAATTTGGAATACATTTCATATAAATTTTCTCAGCATTTTATATTCTTAGGTGGAGATTTCAATTTACCAGATATAGACTGGGACACTCAGATGTTTAGGACGGGTGGTAGGGACAGAGCATCGAGTGACATTATACTGAGTGCACTATCCGAAAATTACCTCGAGCAATTAAACAGAGAACCGACTCGTGGAGATAACATCTTGGACCTACTGATAACAAACAGACCCGAACTTTTCGACTCTGTATGTACAGAACAGGGAATCAGTGATCATAAGGCCGTTGCAGCATCCCTGAGTATGGAAGTTAGTAGAAATATAAAAAAAGGGAGGAAGGTTTATCTGTTTAGCAAGAGTAATAGAAGGCAGATTTCAGACTACCTAACAGATCGAAACGAAAATTTCTGTTCCGACCCTGACAATGTTGAGTGTTTATGGAAAAAGTTCAAGGCAATCGTAAAATGCGTTTTAGACAGGTACGTGCCGAGTAAAACTGTGAGGGACGGGAAAAACCCACCGTGGTACAACAACAAAGTTAGGAAACTACTGCGAAAGCAAAGAGAGTTCCACTCCAAGTTTAAACGCAGCCAAAACCTCTCAGACAAACAGAAGCTAAACGATGTCAAAGTTAGCGTAAGGAGGGCTATGCGTGAAGCGTTCCGTGAATTCGAAAGTAAAATTCTATGTACGGACTTGACAGAAAATCCTAGGAAGTTCTGGTCTAACGTTAAATCAGTAAGTGGCTCGAAACAGCATATCCAGACACTCCGGGGTGATGATGGCATTGAAACAGAGGATGACACGCGTAAAGCTGAAATACTAAACACCTTTTTCCAAAGCTGTTTCACAGAGGAAGACCGCACTGCAGTTCCTTCTCTAAATCCTCGCACAAACGAAAAAATGGCTGACATCGAAATAAGTGTCCAAGGAATAAAAAAGCAACCGGAATCACTCAACAGAGGAAAGTCCACTGGACCTGACGGGGTACCAATTCGATTCTACACAGAGTACGCGAAAGAACTTGCCCCCCTTCTAACAGAAGTGTACCGCAAGTCTCTAGAGGAACGGAAGGTTCCAAATGATTGGAAAACAGCACAGGTAGTCCAAGTCTTCAAGAAGGGTCGTCGAGCAGATGTGCAAAACTATAGACCTATATCTCTGACGTCGATCTGTTGTAGAATTTTAGAACATGTTTTTTGCTCGAGTATCATGTCGTTTTTGGAAACCCAGAATCTACTATGTAGGAATCAACATCGATTCCGGAAACAGCGATCGTGTGAGACCCAACTCGCTTTATTTGTTCATGAGACCCAGAAAATATTAGATACAGGCTCCCAGGTAGATGCTATTTTTCTTGACTTCCGGAAGGCGTTCGATACAGTTCCGCACTGTCGCCTGATAAAAAAAGTAAGAGCCTATGGAATATCAGACCAGCTGTGTGGCTGGATGGAAGAGTTTGTAGCAAACAGAACACAGCATGTTGTTATCAATGGAGAGACGTCTACAGACGTTAAAGTAACCTCTGGCGTGCCACAGGGGAGTGTTATGGGACCATTGCTTTTCACAATGTATATAAATGACCTAGTAGATAGTGTCGGAAGTCCCATGCGGCTTTTCGCGGATGATGCTGTAGTATACAGAGAAGTTGCAGCATTAGAAAATTGTAGCGAAATGCAGGAAGATCTGCAGCGGATAGGCGCTTGGTGCAGGGAGTGGCAACTGACCCTTAACATAGACAAATGTAATGTATTGCGAATACATAGAAAGAAGGATCCTTTATTGTATGATTATATGATAGCGGAACAAACACTGGTAGCAGTTACTTCTGTAAAATATCTGGGAGTATGCGTGCGGAACGATTTGAAGTGGAATGATCATATAAAATTAATTGTTGGTAAGGTGGGTACCAGGTTGAGATTCATTGGGAGAGTGCTTAGAAAATGTAGTCCATCAACAAAGGAGGTGGCTTACAAAACACTCGTTCGACCTATACTTGAGTATTGCTCATCAGTGTGGGATCCGTACCAGATCGGGTTGACAGAGGAGATAGAGAAGATCCAAAGAAGAGCGGCGCGTTTCGTCACAGGGTTATTTGGTAACCGTGATAGCGTTACGGAGATGTTTAGCAAACTCAGGTGGCAGACTCTGCAAGAGAGGCATCGCGGTGTAGCTTGCTCGCCAGGTGTCGAGAGGGTGCGTTTCTGGATGAGGTTTCGAATATATTGCTTCCCCCTACTTATACCTCCCGAGGAGATCACGAATGTAAAACTAGAGAGATTAGAGCGCGCACGGAGGCTTTCAGACAGTCGTTCTTCCCGCGAACCATACGCGACTGGAACAGGAAAGGGAGATAATGACAGTGGCACGTAAAGTGCCCTCCGCCACACACCGTTGGGTGGCTTGCGGAGTATAAATGTAGATGTAGACGTAGATGTTGGAGGGACAGGAGGAGGTGGGGGAAGGGGATCAGTTCATAGAGGAGCCGTGTGGGGGAAGGAAGGCAGATATGGAAGGCAAGGCACAGCGCATGGCGTTCAAGGATTTGGAGGGCCTTGTAAAAGCGGGTGGGGGCAGAGATCCAGGCAACGCTGGCATAACAGAGGATAGGACAGATGAGGGATTTGTAGGTGTGGAGGATGGTAGAAGGATGCAATCCCCATGTCCGGCCAGACAAGAGTTTCAGAAGGCGGAGGCAGGAATGGGCTTTCTGTTGAATGGTCTGGAGATGAGGGGTCCAGGTGAGGTGTCGGTCGAGGGTGAGGCCAAGGTATTTCAGGGTGGGAGTGAGCTGGATGGGATGACCATAAAGGGTGAGGTAGAAATCATGGAGGCGAAAGGAGCGAGTGGTGCTGCCTATGATGATTGCCTGGGTTTTGGAGGGGTTGAGACGGAGGAACCACTGGTTACACCAAGTGGTGAACTGATAAAGGTAGGTTTGGAGGGTACGTTGAGACCGTTGAAGGGTAGGATAGAGAGCCAGGAAGGCGGTGTCATTAGCATACTGGAGAAGGTGAAGTGGTGGGGGTGGCTTGGGCATATCAGCTGTATACAAGAGATAAAGGAGAGGGGAGAGGACAGAACCCTGGGGGACGCCAGTCGTGGGATAAAAGATACGGGAGTTGGTGTTGTGGAGGGTGAGATAGGAAGGGCGGTGCGAGAGAAAGGAAGCGACCAGATGGACAAAACTGATGGGCAGGGCGTAGGTTTGGAGTTTAAAGAGGAGACTGGGATGCCATACATGGTCATAGGCATTTTGGAGGTCAAGGGAAACAAAAATGGCGGACCAACAGGAGTTGAGCTGGAGGGACAGAAGGTGAACAAGGTTGAGGAGTTGGTCTTCAGCAGAGAAGGAGGGTCGGAAGCCACACTGGGTAAGGGGAAGAGGTGGTGTTGAGCAAGGTGCTGATGGATACGGTGGGAGAGGATGGATTCAAAGACCTTACTGAAGATGGAGGTGAGGCAGATGGGATGATAGGAAGAGGCAGCAGAAGGGGGTTTGTTGGGTTTGAGGAATAAGAGGATGCAGAAGGTCTTCCACAGGTCAGGGTAGAAGCCAGTAGAGAGGATGACATTATAAAGATGGGCGAGGAGAGTCAGGAAGGAATAGGGGCTATCTCGAAGGTGACGGTAGGTGACACAGTCGTGACCAGGGGCCGTGTTGCGTTTGGACCGGAGGATAAGTTTAATGTCTTGTGCTGTGATGGGAGTGTTTATGTCAGAGGGGGGCAACTGCCCCAAGTATTGGAGACTAGGAGCAACCGAGGTATCGGCACGTTCCATGATGGTGGGGAAAAGAGAATAATCAAAGTGGGGATCATCAGGGATAGAGAAGACCTCAGAAAGGTGGGAAGCGAAATGGTTGGCCTTACTGAGGTTGTCAGGAAGGGGGCGATCGTTATGGAGAAGGGGGTAGTGGAGTGCGGAAAGGGAACCAGTAAGGCGATGGAAGGCGGACCAGTACTTGGAGGAGGTGATAGGGAGTGTGGCGTTGACTCGTGTGCAGGTCTGGCGCCAGTCTTGGCGTTTCGTTGCTGTAATAAGGTTCTGTACATGTCGCTGTATTTGCCGGTGGCGTTGGAGTGTATCCCTGTCACGAGTGCGCAGGAAGGAGCAATAGAGGCGGCGGGATTCACGGAGGAGGAGGACAGCCCGCAGAGGGAGAGTGGGATGGTGGGGGTGGATGGTTTTAGTAGGAACATGGGCCTCCACAGCGTCAGTAATGACCTTCTGAAGGAAGGACGAGGCGTGGATGATGTCGTCAGGATGGCGATAGGTAAGAGGGTGCTTTCGACCTTGGTGGAGATGGAATCCCAGTAGGCATCCCAGTTGGCACAGTGATAGTCATGGACGACCTTTGGAGGGGGTGCAGGGTGCGGCAACGGAGGGGGGCGGTGAGCAGACGTTATGGTGAGAAGGACAGGGAGGTGATCGCTACCTGTGGGGTCAAGGACGGCAACAGGGATACGTGCAAGTAGGTTGGCAGAGGCAATGAAAACATTGGGGGTGGTGTCACTTTCGGGTCAGGTGTGCTGGGGAAGGGGAACAAGGTCACCTTGGATTGTGGAGAGGAACTGATGCCACCGCCAAAGGGCAGCAGGAGTGCGGCTATGGATGTTGAGGTTAGCAGCAATCACATAGGTGGAGAAGGTGTGGTCAATGTGCGAGATGAAGTCATAGGGAAGAGTAGCAGTGGAGCGGACATAGATGGTGGCACAGGCAATGGTGAGGGAGGGGAAGAAGACGCTAAGGATAAGGTGTTCAGTGGGGTCATTGAGGAGAGGTTGTGGCCGGACGGGGATATGCTTAAGGTGGTCAATCGCGACTCCCCCCTGTGCATGAGGACCAGGAGCGTCAGTGTGTTGGAGGATATAGGGAGAGGTGCACATAGAATGGTGGGGCTGGAGAAAGGTTTCGTTCAAGAGGAAGGTGTCGACCTGGTGGTGGGAGAGGGTGTTCATGAGGAGGTATTTATTGGAGCGGAAGGAGCGAATGTTCTGGAAGAGGATGCGATACTAGTGCCGCGCCATGCTGAGAAGGAGGGGGGGGGGGGAAGAGAGGGAAGGGAAGAGACTTAAACTAGGGTGTCGAGGCGGGTGAAGGTGAAGTGGGCTTGGTTGTGGGAGTAAGTGGCGAAGGTGTTCAGGTGGAAAACGGAGCGAGCGGCAAGAGAGATTTGTTGGAAGGTGTGGGGGTGCTGAAAAGGGTGAATGTTTTGGAGTACAACATTAAGGAACCGGATGATGTCCTCGGCCATGGGGGGGTGGACGGAGGGAATTGTTGGGATGGACAGGGGGATTGACAGGACGAACGGGGACTGTAAGCTCAGGGGTGGCTGGAGGGGGTTTAGCTTTACACTCGTGGGAGTAGGTGGGATAGGGGCCATTGCAGGTATTACAGGAAGGAGGAGCAGCGAGGTTGAGGCAGTTCTTAAGAAAGTGGGAGGCCTTGCAATGGGGACAGGTGGGGGGGGGGGGTTTGCAGTAGGGAGTCAGGTGGTCATTGTACATCAGGAACTGCTGGCAATGGTAGGATTGGGGAGGGGATTTGGAGGATTCAACAGGGTGGCGACAGTGGTATATCAGGGCACCCTGGGTGAGGAGATGGTCAATGGATGGGGCGGACTCAGAGAATACCCGCACGAGGTAGGTGGGACCAGAGGCATTGTGGATACGGGGGGCAGAGTGGATTTCCAAGTCCGGATGGGAGTTCAGTTCTGCCAACACTTCATCCTCTGTGATCACCGGGCTGAGCTGGGTGATCACAGAGGTGTAGGTGGGGGGACGACGGGGAGGCTGGGGCTGATGAGGAGTGGAAGCGGAAAGGAAGGGTGTCAGAGAGGTGTGTGCGCCAAACATAACTCGTGGGAGTTTTCGCAGGAGGTCTGTGTGAAAGGATGGGGCGGGGACTTGATAAGGACTGAGTCCCTGCGGGGAATGAGTTGGGAGATGGGAGCACCAGGTAAGTAGTTTCGTATCTCCACGGTGAGGGTACGAGCGTCGAGGAACTTAGGATCGGGAGTTGACAGGACAAAGGTGCGGAGGGTGGGGGTCGAGGTATGGGTGGCAGGAGGATGGGTGGTGTCCATGGAAACGGCAGGGGGAGGGGGGGTGGTGTTGACTTTTTGTGGGAAGTGGCGGGAGCAGAGTCGGTAATGACGCGCTTTTGGGGTTTTTTGGAGACTGGAGGCTGGGAGGAGGGGAGAGGGACGGGGAGGACAGGGACGTGGCGGGTGGCAGATCCCTGTGGCGTAGTGGCGGCACCGAGAGAAGCAGCCGGTTCGGTGGTGGCGACGGTGGCTCGGCGCGACGTGACGCGTGCGGGAGATGCAGATGACGAAGCGACGGGGTGGGTGAGAGAGGGGAAGCCGACCACCTGAGGGGTGGCAGCAGAGGCGGCAACAGAGGCGTACGTGAGGGCGGGGGTAGTAGTGGCAGCTGTTGAGGGTGTGGAGGTTGGAGGAAGGGTGCAGAAGTGTGGGTATACAGCAGGGGAGGAGATAGGGGGATGGGTAAGTGTGGGAAGGGGAGGGGAGATGTAAGGAGGGAGGCCAGGGGCGGCACTCCAGGAAATGACTGTGGGAGAGGGGGAGGGGGAGGTGTAGATGACAGTGGAGGTGGGAGTACTCATTGCAGGCGAACGGCGACGGACAGACGGACGGGCAGCAGGCGGCAGCGGCGGCGGCGGCGGCGGCGGCGGTTACGGCGACGGTGACAGACAGCGAGCAGGCAGGCGGACGGACGGACGGACGGACGAACAGCTACAGCAGCAAGCGGCGGGCGGGCGGACAGACAGACAGACAGACAGACAGACAGACAGACACAATCTTCGAAGACGGAGATTCCACCCTGAGAGTAGCCCAGGCTTTGCAATGTGACGCTTTCGAAGGAGGGGATCCAACCCTCTAGATGTGATCCCCAACTCTCTTGTGGTTCCCTTTTTAGGTACTCCACGTCGACGTCTGCTCGTAGATACGTATCGTCGGTAGGTTTACCGGCTTTACTTCCCGACGTGACAGCGACGACTCTCCGATGAGGTGCGGTCCTTGTGTTTTGCTATTACTGCGAGTCTTGTAAATATCGCTTTTGTTTAGTAATTTGCCCGGCTAAAACTCTCCCCTTTTATGATTAAGACAGCCTGCGCCACCTTTCGGAGGCAGTGGGGACGTCAAAGAGTCACAAAAGATCATATTAAGCAGTCCGTAAAGCACGTAAACGTTCTCTTCAGTTAGCGTGTTAGTTAATGCCTATGCTTTCCGCTAGATGGTGCTGACTTACTGCTGAATAGCTTTGGTTCCGTAAAACCTTCACTGATTAGTACTAGGTAAATGAAATAAGTACAGCACTCTTGTATTTCACTTTCACTCTATATTCAAGGATTTAGATGGTGATGCATGATGGTCTATTTAAAAGGTTCCTAGCCTGGAGGAATCTAAATAGTCCACAAATGCCGACATGCACGCGCTCTACGTCCAGATTCGCAACTAACGGCACACGACACTTTCAAAAGTCCACCCGTTAATATCTGAATACCGCTACCTCTGAATTCACTCGTATCAGCAGATAATTTGAGTTTCTGTCGTCTATATGTCCGTAAAGTTCCAATCTAGCACTAAAGTCCTAAAATCCCCTTAATACTCCGCTGCTACCAACAGTCAGAGATCGTAAACTACATCACTTTTAATCTCCGTAATATTCTAACAGTTTATCGTGAATCTTAACACGATAAAGTCCAATCTAATTATTGTCTCGCTGACCTACACGGGTTACCCGCCCTTTAACGAAACAATCAAGGAAAATAGGCGGCAATAATGACGATCAGGCCTTTTTATAGGTTTTTCATCACAAGAGTTTAACGTCATTGCCTTCTCCATGACGGAGCTTCCGTGGCTTTGCTGTACTTAGACGTTAAACTACTTGCTGATATACTATAATTTTGATCTGCAATTACCGAACTCTGATTCTACACTATTTTCCCCTCTAAAAATTCTATTCTTAATTTTAAATTATTCTTTCTATAGCTTTTATCACTGTAAACTGAACCGATGTGTTACACAAGTCATCCTGTATCTTCCTACAGCCACTCACTGAATAATCCTTCCCGTACACTACAGCGTTATCAGCAAACAGTCGTAGAGTGTTGCTCACCCCGATCATCAGACCTTTTATATATATACAGAGAACAAGAGCGGCTCTTTCACACTTCCCGTTGGGTGTTGCTGACGACACATTTGTCTCTGATGAACAGTCGCTATCCCGGACAACGTACGAGGTTCTGTTACTTAAAAATTCTTCGAGCCGCTCATTTATCTGAAGACCTATTCCGTATAATGGGACCGTGTCGTTAACACTCTGAAGCGCGCCATAGTGTCGAACGCTCTCCACAGAATAGGAATATGAAATCTGCCTGATGATCCTTCATGGTTTTCGGGATATCCAACGAGAAAAGATCAAGCTGAGTTTCGCACGAGCGATGCTTTGTAAATTCGTATTGATTTGACGATGTAAGCTTTTTTCCCAAAAGAAATTCGATTGCATTCGAACTGAGAATATGCTCAAGAATTCTGCAGCAAACCGACCTTTACGATACTGGGCTGTAATTCTGTGGGTGCCCGCTGCAGCGACCTGGACCTTTTCCTAGTTTCTTGGCACCTTCCGTTGGGCGAGAGTTTCAAATCTCCGCCCGCCTCCCTCTCTCCCCTCCCAAAAAATCTATAATTATGTAATGAATACCTGTTCCAAAATGAGATCGCTGTTTGGAAGTATTTAAGCGTGCTCCGCTGTCTTCTTCACGTTCAAGTAAGATATGCTTCACTGCCTGTGCATCATCTAAATTGTGGAAAAGTAAACTAACGCCATATTTACAAGCTTGAACCGCAGTTTTTCCTCCACAGAATGCAAAGCTTCCCAGACTACGGTAGCATTTCGAGGAAGCGGTATTGATGGGGATAGGGTGAACGTAAAGGCTGAATACGAGCGGGCATTCGTGTTTGACACCCACGTGGAGTGGTACGTAGCTTGTTACGATTTTGTTAATTTGGATTCAGGTCCGTACCTCACGACTACAATTTCGTATTAAGGTAATAAATGGTGGATGTAACTGAAAGGTTCTCAAGGATGCAGGAACGTATAACAAGCCTATTCAGTCATAAGCGAGTTAGAAACCTAAAAGGCTATGTAGAGTAGTTGATCGAACGATCATGAGAGATAGGCGAACACCTGTTTGTCGCAGAGTGTCCCAGCTTGAAACTTGTCTGTGATGGTTGAAAGGTGGCTACACTGTGCCTCTGCGCCAGAGATTGCGCCAAAGAGTACTATTAAGCCGCCTCCACAGTGCGTGTTAAGAGTTCGTAGCAGTCAGTGCTTGTTATGAGATCGTAGAGGTCAGTGCTTGTTGGGAGTTCGTAGCAGTCAGTGCTTGTGAAGAGATCGTAGAGGTCAGTGCTTGTCGAGAGCTCGTAACAGTATGTGTTAAGAGTTCGTACCGAGATGTGGTAGTGGGCACTGCTTGTCGTGAAGTCGGAGTGAGATGTGGTAGTAAAGAGTGTTGTTCCATGTTTTATGCAGTTATTTGATGGGAGAGATAGCAGATGTTATTGTAATGAGTGCATTTCGTCAATATATATGAAGGTAAAAACTACAATGTTCTTTTATTAATTGTGTGTATGAAATAATGCGTCACTACAGGTTCAGTCAACAAAGCATCTGGCTTGTGTTCTTGTATTAGAGTGAATTCTGGTTTTTTTTGCGTAATTATAGTTTTTCTAAATTTCTTTTGTCACGTCAGTATAATTGGTATCAAAATTCTTGTCTTGTTGAAGAAGAACCGTGTCAGATGTGCGTTGAGTCATACTACCACATACAGAACAGCTATACTCGTGCTTATTGGTATAGTAGGTTTTATAGTTGCTGGGGACTTAATTAATTAACTGTATTTACGAAAATTTTCTTACATTGTTTGTTGCAGTCAGATAGCGTAATAATAATAGTCAGGGCCAACCGATTACGAGACACAGCGTAATCAGACTTACAGCTACTAAAAACATAAAATCATTTTCATAATATTTAATTAAGCCCCCATGCACGTGGCGACCGCTGCTTCGGATCGTCCCTTGGAATTGTTCTGATTGTGAAAATAGTAGACCGTAGTATTGTTGTAGTAATTTGTAGCTAGTAATTGTAGTCTATTTTGCATGTGTAGATTTGGTAATTGTCATTCTTCTAATGGTATTTTTCAAAATTTAATTTTTATTGCCTTGTATACGCGTTTAACAATCTTGTGCAATTATTTCAATTGTTCGTTAATCGTGTTTGAGGGAAACATCTAGTGTGAATGGTACTGTTGAGATAAAGAGTCACCGTGTGTAATTTTCGAACAGTGACGAATTTTTTTTTTATGTTTTGTAAATGATTACGCGATCTATGAAAAAGGCAAAAATGATGGATAGTGAGAATGGCGAAATTGTTAACATGGCGAACTCGCCAACAGAGGAAAACAGTGTGATGAATAATGGAGTTGAAAACAATTTAATAAGTCGGGAAGACAGTCCGGAAACAGTTCAAAATGTTTCAAAATCGAAAAATTCTCAGATTGCGTGGTTAACGACAGAAGAAATGGAGCAGTTAATGAGTGCAATATTAGATTTGGGATCACAGTTACGATCTGAATTAAAAACAGATATGGAAACACAAATAGGATCAATTAGAACTGAGATGGAAGCAATGACAACACGGTTATGCTCACGAATAGGGACATGTTTCAAAAATACGAATGATGAATCAAAGAAAGAAATCAGAGAAGAAGTACAACCGATTCTGAATTCTCACAATAATAGATTAATTGCAGTAGAAATCAGACAAAGGGAACAGGATAGAGAACAGGAAGAAAGAGATCGCGTGATAGTACAGAATTTTTCAGAGTTAAATTTACAACGTGCAAAGGATAAGAAAGAAATATTTGAAAGAATCGAGGAATCCGTACCAAATGACAGAATAAATAATCTAACACGACAATATGAACAGCTGGCTACCAAATGTGACAATACTGAAACCCGAGTCGCGACACTTACGGAAGACGTAAATAAACAGAAAGAACAATTAGGTGACTTATCGGTAAGAGTTGAGGAAATTTCAGATAAACTGACAAATCTTAGTTTACATGGGGACAGAGATTCGGATGATACAGCTCCATTACCATTTGCAGAAACCGAAGAGTATCAGAACATAAATAAGCATGTTGAAAATCAGGGAAAATTTAATGAACGCGTTAAAAAGGAATTTGAGGTATTACGAAAGCAAGTCATGCAGCTCGAAGGCGAAATTGTAGGAAAAGACAGTAGAAGGAACTTAGAATCACAGATAGCAGAGGGGTATGAAGAAAGCAATTTATTTCATTTACGAGAAGCAACAAGAGAGCGCCAGGCGCGTGAACTTGACAATAATCGACAGTCGGACTGGGACAGACGCGGTAGGTCTTGGTCGCCACGAGGCGAAAACTTTGATTATAAACACTTTTTGACTGTCCGGAAATTTAAGATCTTCCGCAATTCTAAGAATGACATACATCCATGTGCATGGCTAGATCAATTTATGTACGCACTTCCACCAAATTGGCCACTAAGTCACAAACTGGAATTTATGTGTGGATATTTAGAAAACGAACCGGCGACGCGGATGCGCGCACTCATTAGAGATTGTAATAATTTAAATGATTTTTATCATGCATTTCTATCGGCATATTGGTCCGAAAACACGCAAGACAGAGTCAAACACAGTCTTATTATGCAGCGTAATTTCAAACAGTCTGAGTTCCGCACGCCGGCAGAGTACTTTGAAGACATGATTCGAAAGAATCAGTTCCTGTCCAACCCTTATAGCCCGACTGAATTAATTCGCATTTGTTTAACTAAGTTGCCACAATCCATAAGACAAATTGCTTTAGCTGGAAGATGTAAGGACGACATCGAGACTTTTAAGACTTTGTTGCAAGAACTTGAGTATGACAACGACGACGGAACTTCTTGTAACTTTTTTAGTAACAGTAATTACAATAGACTTTCAGAGAAAAGGGATAGTGATCGGAACGGGCGTTATATGGGTAATTTTGAGAATGACAGACGTAACAGACAGGACAATAGATACCAGCCCTATGACAATAACAGACGTTCTAACAGAAATTACACAGACAACTATAACAACGGTAATTCGTACCGGAATGATCAATCATACGGAAACAGTAATCGGTATTATCAAGACAGAAATTATTCAAATAGTAATAGAAATTCTTACTACAGAAATAATCAGAGTAGTAGATACAACAATAATTTCAGAAGTGACAGTCGAAATTACACAAGAAGTAGTTATGCAGACAGACCGGAAAACAGAAATTTTAATAACAGACACAACCAAGAATTTGCATCTAACAGACAGGAGGGACCTAATTGGCATCCTCCACGTGACAGAAATTCAGAGAGACAAGTGCAAATAGTAGAAATTGATCCGCGAAATGACGCGAATACTCAAAGACGTGACGCAAACAATCGACAATGACTTGCAGCTTCGGCTTCTGGCAGCAATATAGACGGTTCAGAAAGTAATGACACAACGACTTTACACTACGTACGCCTGGAAGACATGAGAGACATTTTGCTAGACGAAAAGGAAAATAATGTAGACGCATTTTTACATCCTGTTATTGAAGTATGTGTGGGTAAGAATAAGTTCACTGCAGTTTTAGATTCTGGGAGCCCATTGAATGTCATTAGTGAATCAGTTTTTCGTATATGTGAAAGAACTATTGCCTGTCCTGTGTTACCTATTTCTAAAACTACAATTCGAGGTGCTATTTCTGGAAAAAGTTTGGAGGTCAAACAGCAGACCAATTTAAATTTCATTTGTCAAGAATACGAATTTTCTGCTAATTTTATTATTGTTCCATTACTTAGTACACAAATTATATTAGGTATGGAGTTTCTTAACGCACATAAGGCAATTTTGAACTTTAAAGAAGGAAGTGTGAATTTGACTGTTGCCGGAATGCCGAAAAGTTTAAAATTTTTCGAGTGTTTAACAAGATCTGAACCAGATGCAAAATGTTTAAGGTTTCTTACTTCTGATGTTTTCGTTGAGCATTTTGACGACAATGTGTTCATTCATGACAATGACAATAGATACCGCGACGCGATGGATGATATAATTAATAGCGAAGAATTAATTAATGAAAAGGTTAAGAAAGCTGAAGTGCCAGATGACGTTGCAAGAGAAGAGCTGCACCACATTTTGACTTCACATGCTACAGTGTTTAGTCATCACACAGGAACTATACAAGGCTTACAATATTTATTTAAAGTGAAAGAACACACACCATTTCGCGGGAAAACGTACGCTATTCCTTTGGCTTACAGAGACAAGGTTAAGAATGAACTTCAGTACATGTTAGATCAGGGCATTATTGAGCCTGCAGTCAGTCCTTATACTAGCCCATTACACGTTGTTCTTAAAAAGGATGGGTCAATTCGTTTGGTTCTGGATTCCAGACAGATAAATAATATCATCATTCCTGAAACTGACCGCCCACAAAATTTAGATGAACTTCTTCAACATTTCCATGGAATTAAAGTCTTATCCACGATTGATATGCGCGCAAGTTTTTGGCAAATAGAACTCCACCCTGATTGTAGAAAATACACCGCCTTTTTAGCCTTCGGTAACTGTTACCAATTTCGGAAATTACCGTTTGGACTTACTGTATCTTCAGCAGCATTCATTCGTAGCTTAAATGAAATTTTACCTGTTTATCTTCGTGCCAACATTACTTCTTATGTTGACGACATTCTTATTGCTAAACGTTCTTGGAGTGAGCATAACAAAATTTTGGACTCATTATTACGTATTTTTGCAAGAGTTGGCATCACAGTGAACTTAGAAAAATCTGAATTTGGTCGTTCTCAGGTGAAATTTCTCGGTCACATTATTTCTACAGAAGGTATTCTTCCTGGTCCAGAGAAATTAGACGCTATTCGTAATTATGCTGTTCCTACTACAAAACGTGATGTTCGTAGTTTCCTTGGTGTCTGTAATTTTCTTAGACGCTTTGTTAAATTGGACGATTTGGCCACACCTCGTTTATGTGAACTATCCGGAAAGAAATCTAATTGGTGTTGGGATGAGGAAGCTCAGTCAGAATTTGAGCAGCTTCGTGATGCTATACTTGCTGCTCCACTTCTTTCACATCCGGATTTACCTAAAGAATTTTGTTTGGCAACGGACTCATCATACAAAGGCCTAGGTGCACATTTATTTCAAGAGATAGAAGAAAACGGCGTTGTAGTCCAGAAAACTATTGCATTTGGAAGTCGTGTTCTTTCTAAATCAGAAAAGAATTATTCGATTACGGAACTTGAAGCTTTGGCTGTTGTTTGGGCTTTTACAAAATTCCGGACATTTTTGTTTGGCAGACATACTAAGGTTTACACCGATCATCGAGCTCTGGAATTTCTTATGTCAACAAAATTAACTCATGGCAGATTGTCACGATGGGCGTTGTACTTACAGGAATTTGACTTTAGTATTGTTTACATACAGGGTTCTTCAAATATTGTTGCTGATGCTTTATCACGTGCACCTATGGGTTTGAAACGAAGTGCTGAAGAGGACTGCAAAGAAAACAATTATTGTTTGATGTATATTCAAGGTGTTGCTTTTGAGAACTTTATTTCGTCTTCGCTCCAGGATATCGCTAAGGAGCAAAATAAGGATCCAATCTGGAAGGACATTAAGGAGAAGTGGAGGAGAAAGGAAAGCGTGGCGATTAGACAGCATTATTTAGTTCACAATGACATTCTTTTTAAACGAAAATCGGTCGACAACTCCGTTTGGTTAGTTTGTATTCCTGATGAGTGGGTTAATAAGCTGATTTGGTATACGCATTTCAGTTATGCACACTTTGGTCCCAGAAAATGCTTACATAAATTACGAGAAAATTGCTGCTTCAGTAATATGGAAAAACGTATTCGATCTGTTCTTGCCAAATGTAAATTATGTCAAATGGCTAAGCCTCCAACGATTTCTCACAGAGCACCGTTGTTTCCCATCATTCCAGCGAAATTAAAGGAGATGGCTGCAGTCGATTTGTTTGGTCCAGTGGTTCGTTCTACTAATGGTTTTGCGTACATTTTCGTAGCAGTGGAGTTGACGTCAAAATATGTGTGTTTTACACCTTTACGCAAAGCAACAGCTCGTTCAGTATCTAACGCTTTTATCAAACATTTTCTTAAAGAAGTCGGTCATGTTGATAAGGTTATATCAGATAATGGATCACAGTTTCGTTCTAAAATTTGGCTTCGTACTCTACAGCGTCGTAAAATTAAACCAATCTTCATTTCACTTTTTCACCCTTAATCTAACGCTTCAGAGAGATGGATGAAGGAAATCAATAAATTGTGCCGTCTTTATTGTCATCAGAATCACAGAACTTGGGATCAGTATCTTCATATTTTTCAAAACATTCTGAATGAACTTCCTAATGACTCAACTTCTTTACCGCCTCTATTGATATTAAAAAATAAAGTACCAACAAATCGCATTTCTGAAATCGTTCCTTTTCCGCCTTCACGGAAACTGCGACATTCTGAAGTTGTCAACCTGGCTCTACAAAATATTGCATCTGCGGCTGCTAGAAGAGAGAAATCAGCGAAACGTCCTGGTCGTTTAAAAACTGTTTCAGTTGGTCAGAAGGTGTTAATTAAGTCCCACCGTTTGTCTCACAAAGGAAAAGGCTTATGTCGCAAATTTTTTCTGCTTTATAACGGTCCATATAGAATTCGCAAAATTATTCACGATAACACTGTCGAAGTAGAAACTCTTAAATCTCGACGCTCTAAAGGAATACATCATATATCAAACGTTAAAATTTTTGTGGAATGACATACTTGTGAAAAACTAACAGCTACATGTAAACATGCGGAGAGTACAAGGATACCGCGCTGTGTTTTGGCGGCGGCACATACTCAAAGCAACAGTCAAGTCTGCGCGCCGCACAAGGCAGTCGTTGACCGCGAACAATAGCTTCCTACGTCACGCGCCCACAGCTGATCGAGCGCTCAGTGCGAAGGCACTGACAGCCGTAAACAAATACACAGTCTAATTTCTCCGACTAAATTCTGTATAAAGCTATAAGGACTTGTTGAATTGTGTTATTAACATTCAGTATTTTGCAGGATACGGTTGTATAAAGTATTTAAGACCTTCAGGTAAACTCTGTGTGCCTCCGACGTTAAGACGACTTGCTATCGAGAAAATTTCAGAAAGAATGTAATTTCTAAGAAGAAACTAATAAACTAAAAAAGGTAACTGTTAATTGAGTTCATTTTACAGGTAACCTATATCCACTTAGGTACGTACTTTAGACGTAATTTGCTGCTCGCGATTACGTGATTCATACTTTGTGCTAATTTCATGTTCTATGAATTTACTTGTGAAGCGACGTGCTTGTGTACATTTAACTGATTTTGACAATGATTATTAATGAACTGGGTTGTAACTTGTGTATATTATGCATCGCTTGGCTGCACTGCTTTTTCACTGATGTCATATTTTTCTATTATGTGCCTGCTGTGCTTATCTATTTAAATTATAATTGTAACCTGATTTATTGTGCTGATGTGTTTAGGTATGTATGTTATACTTTGTGATTTATCTGCTTGCGCCTCCATGTTTGCTTGTTAAGATGACATATGAACATTTATTTGCTTATGCTGATATGATGCTAATGGCCTGTTTGCTGCTATGCGTATGTATTGCATATTTATACATTTCTGTTTGTTGTCATAACTACTCTTTAATTTGGTGTATAGAAATGCTGATATTGTTCGCTTGGCAGAGCCTCGTTGTAGGAATTGTGCTGCATTCACTTGTTGCTTATGCTGATATGATGCTAATGACCTGTTTATTACGTAAGATATATGTTTACTGCTATGCGTATGGATTACATATTTACACATTTCTGTTTTGTTGCCATAACTGCTCTTTAATTTGGTGTATAGAAATGCTGATATACTGTGTATAAACATAGAGTTTTGGTCACACTATTGTATTAATTATAGATTGTTCGCTTGGCAGAGCCTCGTTGTAGGAATTGTGCTGCATCCACTTGTTGACATTCTGTTCTCTACTGGTATATTTACTCGCTATTGCAAGTTTTGCTTACGCTCAGTGCCTTATATTTTTAAGATAAGAAAATGAACTGCTATAATTCGACGAACGACATTAGTACAAGAAAGTCATAGAAGTCACATGAGCTGGAGGTTTTATGGAAGCTGTATAAATTTATGCTAATAGGAAGGAAGCTAACGACATGACATACCAACACTAGGTTTAGACCATTGACAGTCATTACACTGCATTTTTCGTGAGCAATTGAAATAGGAAGTGACATTTGACACAGGAAATACTCCACATGTTTGCTTCTGTCTGCCATAATTCTTGGAGTGGTGTACACACTGTGAAATATTGTGATCATTCACACTCCGTAATCGTACTTAATTACTGAGAGTTATTCGAACTAAGTCTGTTAGAGGTCAGGTATGCATTTCTTTTATTTAATGATGGACAAGGAACCAAAATGTATCTTATAATTTATAATGAGTAGAAGATTGGGCTCAGATGGATTACACAGAGGTTGTGTGTTGACAATGTGTCTTCGGATTGTATGGGATGCTGAATTGAAGTTGCACTAGGATTTTATCTGTACTTGTTCGAGGAGACTGACTAGAGGAAAGAGTTGTTATGGAAGTGAAATGATATTGGTGCTGAGGTTTATATTTATCGACGTATTATTGAGGTATAGAGATTATATGAAGTAGATGGTTATTGGAGTTTTTGTGGACAAGAGGTAAGGTAAATGATATTGATGATAAGACGTATTGAAGAGGTATTATTGAGGTATTATTGAGATTGTGTGAAGCTGATGATTATTGGGGTTTTGGTGTATAAGAGGTAAAGTAAGTGAGGAGCATATTTTTTTTGTTGGTCTTATGGAACAAGGAGGATGAAGAGAGCAGACTAGAACACTAAAATAGAAGGAAGATAGTCTATACACACACTTTGTTAAATCACTAAGCAGTATATACTTTTTTTTGGAGAGAGGAAGTAATTGCATATCTTGGCTCACTGACAGTTGTTCAACAACAGTACATTTTGATCTGGCTTGGCAAACATTGGTCTTGACATGATGACTATGACGTTGACCTAACTATTATTGACTATTATACATTGCTGCCAGTACTACTTGATACACATGATGAACATCAGATTTAGACAGAATTTCATTTACACAATTAACACTATTCGGTTACACAGTAGTACTTAATGTGGATGAAGGATGAGTGAGTGTGTTTTGTGTGTTTTCCTTTCCTAATCCTACCCACCTATCTACTAAATATTATTTTATTTGTTGGTAGTGGCTTGCACTGACACCCATAAATATTATAGGTTTACTGGTATTTGAGTATTTGTAATAGTTAATAGGACAATTATCTGATATCATTTGTGTGTTTGTTATGATTTGTATGTTACTGTAAAAGCATTTGTATGTGCATTCAAACTATTGTTCATGCCTGAACTGTCTGATTAGTGAAGATAAATATTCTGAACTGTTACCTGCACTTTTCAACATGATGTGTGACATTTGGTCGTGTTTAATTTCTGCTGATGAACTGTGTGATCAGTGCTAGTGAATTTTATCGAACTGCTTCTGCTGAGAGATGTGACTTGTTGCTGTCTGCACCTACTCAACATTGCTGGGTGCAACTGATGGACTGCTTCTACTGAAATGATGTCACTTTTTGGTGTCTGCACCTGCACTCAACATTGCTGGGTGCAACTGATGAACTGTTTCTACTGAAATAATGTCACTTGTTGCTGTTTGCACCTGCTCAACATTGCTGGGTGCAACTGATGAACTGTTTTTACTGAAATGAAGTCACTTGTTGCTGTCTGCACCTACTCAACATTGCTGGGTGCCTCTGATGGACTGCTTCTACTGAACTAATGTGACTTGTTGGTGTGTGTACCTCTTGAACTTTACTGGGTGCCACAGATGGAACTGCTTCTACTGAAATAATGTCACTTGTTGCTGTCTGCACCTGCTCAACATTGCTGGGTGCAACTGATGAACTGCTTCTACTGAAATAATGTCACTTGTTGCTGGGTGTACCTGCTAAACTTTGCTGGTTGCATCTAATGAACTGTTTCTACTGAAATGAAGTCACTTGTTGCTGTCTGCACCTACTCAACATTGCTGGGTACCTCTGATGGATTGCCTCTACTGAACTAATGTGACTTGTTGCTGGGTGTACCTGCTAAACTTTACTGGGTGCAACTGATGGACTGCTTCTACTGAAAAGATGTCACCTGTTAGTATCTTTTTTTTGTATAAACTAATCATTGAAAGCATTTTATGTGAACATTTGTATAAACTGATTTTTTGTATATTGTGTAAACTATTATGTAAAGCCACATGTATGAAAAGAAGTTGTATTGCTTACTGTATTTCATATATTAGGTTAGTGAAAGGTCAGTGCAAAGCCAAAATTTTAACTAATTATGTGATATTTAGGTATTAATATTATCTTTTATTTTTGTCTGTATTTTTGTGGACGAATTTGGTGGTATTTTCACCACCAATGCTGGCAAAAATACCATCAAATTCTGGCCTGTGGAGGAGGGGCATATGAAAGGTGGCTACACTGTGCCTCTGCGCCAGAGATTGCGCCAAAGAGTACTATTAAGCCGCCTCCACAGTGCGTGTTAAGAGTTCGTAGCAGTCAGTGCTTGTTATGAGATCGTAGAGGTCAGTGCTTGTTGGGAGTTCGTAGCAGTCAGTGCTTGTGAAGAGATCGTAGAGGTCAGTGCTTGTCGAGAGCTCGTAACAGTATGTGTTAAGAGTTCGTACCGAGATGTGGTAGTGGGCACTGCTTGTCGTGAAGTCGGAGTGAGATGTGGTAGTAAAGAGTGTTGTTCCATGTTTTATGCAGTTATTTGATGGGAGAGATAGCAGATGTTATTGTAATGAGTGCATTTCGTCAATATATATGAAGGTAAAAACTACAATGTTCTTTTATTAATTGTGTGTATGAAATAATGCGTCACTACAGGTTCAGTCAACAAAGCATCTGGCTTGTGTTCTTGTATTAGAGTGAATTCTGGTTTTTTTGCGTAATTATAGTTTTTCTAAATTTCTTTTGTCACGTCAGTATAATTGGTATCAAAATTCTTGTCTTGTTGAAGAAGAACCGTGTCAGATGTGCGTTGAGTCATACTACCACATACAGAAAAGCTATACTCGTGCTTATTGGTATAGTAGGTTTTATAGTTGCTGGGGACTTAATTAATTAACTGTATTTACGAAAATTTTCTTACATTGTTTGTTGCAGTCAGATAGCGTAATAATAATAGTCAGGGCCAACCGATTACGAGACACTGCGTAATCGGACAGACAGCTACTAAAAAATCATTTTCAATCAATTATATTTAATTAAGCCCCCATGCATGGTCCAACAGGTGTAAAGAGATCGCAGTCTAGTGTTAACAATACGAGCCAACAGGTTCAAATCACCATGCACTGGAGTCGTAGGGTGTTTATCTTAGATGTTGTGGAGGTGAATTTTTTATAGGAGAGGGGATTAAAATATTTGTACCTTCAGTATAAGATGAAGGTGGAGGATATCCTGTGGCAATTCACAATACGTGAATATGCCGATGGGACTTTTAAAACTCAATTGGGATGCGATCCCTGCCACGACTTTTCATTTTACTTTTTTTTTTCCTGGGACACTGTTAAGATTGAAGAGTTCAAAAAATGGCTCTGAGCACTATGGGACTCAACTTCTGAGGTCATTAATCCCCTAGAACGTAGAACTAGTTAAACCTAACTAACCTAAGGACATCACACACATCCATGTCCGAGGCAGGATTCGAACCTGCGACCGTAGCGGTCTCGCGGTTCCAGACTGCAGCGCCTAGAACCGCACGGCCACTTCGACCGGCTGTTCACAAGGCAAGTGATGACGAACAAGTAGAGATGCACATATGAGCAGCCGCTGATTTTTGTGATTTTGGCATACAGGATACGGTATACATACATCCATTTTTGAACCTTCCTGATTCCATGCAAAAGTCGCACAGTGGAAGAATGATCACAGTTCATTACATTTGCCAGTTCTCGGTACAATGATGGGGATCATTGTTGATAAATGTGTTTAAAAGATGTTCATCAAACCACGAGTTTCTCTCAGAACATGGAGAGTGATTAATGTAAGCCGTTTTATTTCCGTGCTCTGTTCAATGGCATTATCCCCAAACACGACGCTGCTGTCAACCCTCTATTAAACTTAAACAGGTGAATATGTCGGAAATGTCCCGATTTCTCCACTTGGCATTTGAATTTCTAGTGTCCACAGCTCCACTCACTATTAAAGCCTACGAAATAGTGGGAGCTATGTTGAAAGATAGTTTAAGATTTGTTGTTTTTTTCCTTTTCTTATTTTTCAGTAAATAGTCTTCCTGTATATGTACTCGTCTTGCTTGTATTTCAAAACGGAACTTACTTTCGGCATTCAGCTCATAAAATTTTAAACTGTTGATGCTATATCGTTTTACCAGGCGTACCGGTATGAAATGATACAAATGTGTCGATAGGGAACATTTGTTGTGATCGAGCCTTAATTTTTTTTGTTTGGTTGGTATGACATCTGTCAAAGATATTTAGTATACTCAAGTCATGGAACAAACATCATCATATGTTTTCATCGTGTTAAAATGTCAAATTGTGTACGAGAAAGTGATGATTTGCGAAAAGCATTAATTTTTTGTTTTCATTTGAAAAAAAAGTGTTGCAGAGTCGCATCGAATGCTTGTCGAGGCATATGGTGATCATGCTCTATCAGAAGCAACATGCAAAAGATGGTTTCAACGGTTCAGAAATAATGATTTTGATATAAGAAATGAAGAACGTGGAAGACCACCAAGAAAGTTCTAAGACGCCGAAATGCATGCAATATTGGATGAAGATGATACTTGGAGTCAGAAGCAAATGGCAGCAATGCTAAATGTTGCACAACAAACAATTTCTGACCGTTTGAAAGCTATGGGAAAGATCAAAAAATGTGGAAAATGGGTGCCACATGAACTGAATGAAAGACAGATGGAAAACCGAAAAACCATTTGCCAAATTTTGCTTCAAAGACATGAAAGAAAATCAATTTGAATCGAATGGTTACTGGCGATGAAAAATGGATTTATTTTAAGAATCCTAAACGGGAAAAATCATGGGTTAATCCGGGACGACCATCAACATCGACTGCAAAACCAGATCGATTCGGCAAGACGACAATGTTCTGTGTTTCGTGGGATCAGAAAGGTGTGGTGTATCATGAACTTCTAAAACCCGGTGAAACTATGAATACTAATCGCTACAGACAACAAATGATCAATTTAAACTATGCATTGATCGAAAAAAGACCAGAATGGGCCAGAAGACATGGGAAAGTAATTTTTTTACACGACAATGCACCTGCACACAAAGCAAAACTGGTTCAGGATACAATCAAAACACTTGACTGGGAGCTGCTACCCCACCCGCCGTATTCACCAGACTAGACCCTGTCTGACTACCATTTGTTTTCATCAATGGGACACGCATTGGCTGAGGAACACTTCGATTCCTACGAAGAAGTCGAAAATTGGATGTCTGATTGGTTTGCTTCAAAAGACGAACATTTCTTTTGGCGTGGTGTCCACAAACTGCCAGAAAGGTGGTCAAAATGTATAGAAAGCAATGGTCAGTACTTTCAATAAAATGTTTTTACTTTTCAATTCAAAATTAGTGTTTCATTTTCACAAAAAAACGCTCATTTCATACCGGTGCACCTGGTATCTTAACCTGATTAGTGTTGGCTCCCATATCCTGTAAGGTATGAAAGAGTCTGTTACGAGTGTATTGAAGTTCTACCACTATTGATCTACGGAGCAGTTTGCAAAATCTGACACGGATTTGGTAAATTACTGTAGTTCTGGCAATAATCGGCATTATCTTATCCTATAAGCACCCGACGCTAACAAAATGACCATACGTAAGCTCAAATAGCATCAATGAACTACAAACAAAAATGACAATCGATACATTGACGCATAGCAACCGCAATACCAACTCGGAAAACAAAAACGTTACGAACTTACGCACCAACCTTTCAGTGTAGATTGTTGAACATGGGACTCTGCAGCAGACGACCCTGTGTTTTCCCAAAGTGGCCGCATGACATCGTCAATTACGGTTATAGCGACCAAGGGATCATCGAGATTGTACCATGGATCAATGGAAGTATGTTAACTCGTCGGATGAAACACGTTTCTTGTTATACCAGGTTGATGTTCGAGGGATGCGCCATTTTCCAGGCTAATAACCGTTTGAAACATGTCACACGTCTTGGCGTAAGGTGGTGGGAACAGCGTTATGAAAAAAAAATGGCTCTGAGCACTATGGTACTTAACTTCTGAGGTCATCAGTCCCCTAGAACCTAGAACTACTTAAACCTAACTAACCGAAGGACATCACACACATCCATGCCCGAGGCAGGATACGAACCTGCGACCGTAGCGTCGCGCGGTTCCAGACTGTAGCGCCTAGAACCGCTCGGCCACCCCGGCCGGCAACAGCGTTATGATCCAGGGAGCATTCACCATAGGACATGTGACACCGAACACGATGGAACGTATCTGGTACGTTATGGGATAGCAGGTCCACACCTAAAAACAACGCGCCAGTAATTTACGGGAATTACGTGGTCTATGTTTAGACAATGTTAATCCATAACAGGCAGAATCGCTGCTGTATTGCGTGCCAAAGGTAGGTCAACTCGCTATTAAGCTGGTGGTCATACAGTTTGGTTGATCATTGTATCTTGCCAACGTTACAACGATACATTTTACCATATGAGGGCAGAACCTGTTTAACACTTTCATTCCACGGCGTGTTATCGACCTTAGTGTTTTAATCCATTGGCCTGTAATTGTGATCTTACTGTCAAAAATACCGTGGCTTCGCAGGGTAACGTCTGCTCGAGGTCGAAAGTGGGAGTAGAGTCCGTCTCCCGATCATCAAGGCACAGTTTTTTCTGTCACTAGCCAAACAGCTGCTACAATCTTCTTCTTGTTCTTCTTGTTCTTCTTCTTCCTCCTCCTCCTCCTCCTCCTCCTCCTCTCTTCCTAGGCTCAAGCCTGTTTCCTTTAGTACCCCTCAGTCTATAGGGAGGTTTTCACTCCATCTTTTTCTTGAACAACCAGTATTTGTTTTACCGTCTCGTGATTTATTTCTTACGATTTTCACAATCTTCTGTTTATCACTTCTCTCTCTGTCTCACAGTGTATTCCCTGTAATTCCACGCTGAATTTACGTTTCCGTGGTTTCCAAAAGCCTTTTGTAGCCTTTTTGTTTTTGAGATCCCTGGTCTTGTCTCAGTTATATATGCAATAATTGGTCACATTATTGTCCTATATGTTTGTTTTTCCAAATAATATCATTTAAACATCCTGCCACTACTTTTGCTTTTCCTACTTGTTCTCTAACTTCCTTTTCGACATTTCCACTGGGGAGAAATTCAGTACCAAGATATTTAAATGTCATTACCAGTTGAATAATTTTTTCATGCATTTCCAGTTTGCATCTACATGGTTTCACAAATGTTACCATAAATTTGATTTTTTGACTGAATATGACCATGTTTAGGTTTTTAGCTGCCACGTTAATGTATGTAAAAGTTTTTACTGGTTATCTTCACTCTTTGCCAGCAGATCTCCTTCGTCAGCAGAACATACGATTTTCATTTCTTCATCCTCCATTCTAAACCTCTACCAGGAGTACCTTCTTTCTCATCTCAACCATGACTACAGTAAAAAGTAGCGGGCTCAAAGAGTCACCTTCTGTAATACCAATATTAATTGCTATGCAACTAGTTAATCTGTAACCAATTTTCGCCTGGATGCAGTAGTTGGAATAAAAGTTTTCAACTGTTTTTATTAAGTTAGAAGGAATTCTCCGATTGTAGAGCAGGTTTAAAACATCTTTTAACTGAATCAATGAAACAAGGGCAATCTCTTCGTTGTTTTCAAATGACTTCTCTACAACCTGTCAAAGGATAAATACTGCACCTGAGCATGATATACCAGATCTAACACCATACTGCTTCTCTGCAAGAGTTATAATGATTTTCATTTTCTATTATTTTTGTCATGAGTTTAAGAACTAAATTGAGATTTATCCCTTTGTGAATGGATAGGTCTTTCTTCCCTCCATTACTAAATTCTGTACGAAAACTGTAAGCAAAACCAAAGTGTCAATATTACTTACACTGAACATAGCATCAAGAAGACAGAATTCATCCATTCAGCTATAAATTTGTTCGAAATGAGAGTTGTCTAAGTGACAATCTGCATGGGGCAACGAATTCTGTCGCAGTGTAGCTCAAGATATCGCAGTCCACCCTGCAGCTAATGTCAGAATTTGCCAGTGAGAGATAGTAGTGGAAACGAAGTAGAGTACAACAACATTACGCTCAGTAAGGAACTTCGAAATAAGGCGTTCCTGTACTATATCTGAAGATATGTAGTTGTATTACCTGGCTTAACGTTATGGGGCCCGGTCCTCTGACCATGATATCTTGTATGTAATGTTATTTTCTTCTTGTTCCATAATTTTTTCAATGAAAAATTGTCTTATTAACAACTGTGTTTGTTACAATTCTCGAGTGTATGTAAGTTAGCTGTTTTTAGTTTTCGACAAGGTGATCGAACTGAAAATTGTATTTTAAAGTGCAGAGTGTCATACGAATGTTGATTTAGCTGTTCAGTTCAAGATTGTGACTGCATTCCTTGTCCAGTGCAAATTACAACTATCATTTACTACAAGGGAATTATTGAACGAATTTTATATAATATCAGAGATTAAAGGTGGTGTCTGTCACGAAGCATGAATGTCGTATTCGATGCAAGTAATGAATCTACTCTGGTTTCGATTGTAGTTTTCTTGTGCTGTTCTATCTGTTGCGAGTATTATTTCGCTCATCTTCCACATCAAACTGGATGAAATACTCGACATTGGTTCGGTTAATGACAGATAAAAATTATTTCACACAGGCTTTAATCTATGCTTATTCATCATAAGATTCTTTGTTGATTTTTATTCCAAACACCTCAGCTGCCGAGCACCGGTTTCTTGGGATATATTATCTCCAATTTTGTCCTTTTTTGTTTTGACATATGCCACGTCTTCGTATCACGAAATGTGCGCTTATTTCGAAGCGTTCATTGTAAGAAACTTCTGTGATTTCCTCCTTTTCTCCAAGGTCCTGGGCAAACTTCCGCTGTGAAATTTCCTTTCTCAGTTGAAGATACGTTGCATTTAGGCATCTACATCTACATCCATGCCCTGAAAATCGCTGTAAAGAGCATATTTAAGGTTGCTTCCCATTGCTCCATATATTACGCTTTCCTCCTGTTCCATTCGCGTATGGAGGGAATGATTGATTAAATGTCGCTTTGCACCCGGTAATTAACCTAATCTTGTGGTATGTTGGGAGTTGTAGCGTATTCCTGCATTCTCCCTTAATGACGATTCTTGAAACTTTGCAAGTGAGATTTCACAACATAGCTGATATATAACTTCAAACGTTTTTTTAATATGTCCGTGACACTATGCAGTAAAAAATGTCTGTGACCATTCGTACTGTCCTTTGTATACGTTCATTGTACGTAATGTACAGTCGTGGACAAAACGAGCGAGACCCCTCGCCTTTTCGTTATGCTGATCCGCACAGCTTTGAAGTCTGCTACACAGCATAACAGGCAAGGCGAAGAAGTGCTACCCACATACTATGCACAGGCGCGAAATTAAAAAACTATTCGAACTTTGTTAGACTGTTTTCAATCATGTGTAAGACTATATTAACGCTGATTAGTGTGTTAAACACAACACGTAAATATAAAATATAAATGAAAGAAGAAACGCTAATTAGTATGAACTGTACTAATAAAAATGAATTCCAGCTTATCGAGAAAACATAACTGTTTTAGTAAGACAAAGTACCCCACATGGTTACGAATTAGCAAAATATTACGCGCATTCGGCCACTAAACGGCCTGTGTCATCGTTCAGACCAGTCGCTCTGGATTACCGTTGCTGAACTACCATGAAAGTGTTCAAATTTAGCAAAGCGCGAAGATTCATAACGAAATTCTGTTAATGGTGAAAAGGGTTTCAGCGGATGCGGTGGCCGAGCGGTTCTAGGCGCTTCAGTCACGAGCAGCGCGGCTGCTTCAGTCACGGGTTGGAATCCTACCTCGGGCATGGATGTGTGTGAGGACCTTGGCTTAGGTAGGTTTATGTAGTTCCAGATCTAGAGGACTGATGACCTAAGAAGTGTGGTCGCATAGTTCTTAGAGCAATTTTTTGACCTTTCGCGTAAATTTTCTTTGCATATACTGCCGTATCTTTAGATTGCGTTGACATAGCTCACTTTTTTACACCACCAAGGGACCGTATAACGCAGGAAGTGCGTCACATTTCCGCTTATTATGTCTGTTCGTACTCGAGGTAAACGGGTTAGGTAGACATATACATAGATGGCCAAGAAAGTGAGACTAGTAGGGTTTCATTTTTACCGATTTAGGTGACGAAATCCTAACAACGAAAACAGCTACGACAGTTACTGAAATAAGGGCCGCATAAATAATTCCCCCCACTCTTTATTCGAAATGTTCCAGCTGCAGTCGATACATCAGCATATTAATCGTAGCTACGCTTTCGATCCAAATCACGTTTACAGGAATGCAAATAAAATCCATTTGCCAATAGAAGGTGGTAATTCAGATCCTAGTATTAATGCCACCGCGTTTTAGAAGTGAGAGTACTCCCATTGCTAGCTAGCTGAAGAAGCACTTCGGCTAATCAACGTTTTCTGGCTGTGGTGAGTCTAATGGAGAATTCGAAACATTGTAGAATATGTTTGGCAGCTATGTCGCCGTTTATTTCGTGGGGTGGAGCAGAATTATCCTACTAAATTTACTCGCTAATAACAGTATTTTGTTATTTCGATAAACATGCCGAATGATCGTCACATAAGCGGTGACATAAAAGGTAGAAAATTCATTTTTTTTAGTCCAGAAAGCTCTTTGCAACAGAAACTGCAGATCATTTTGCCATTTTCATTGCGAAATTGCCGGCTTATTCAGGTCTGGGGTAATAATAGAGGGCTGTTTGCCTGGGTTGTCTGCTAGCGTAGTGAAAGGTGTTTGCTACTGCAAGGGAGGTCTGGTTTGTTTTCGGTTCTAATCTCGATGGAGGCAGATAGACTATCAGTAAAATCATTTTCAGAAATTTTCGCGTCCCCAATGCGTTTTATTGCTACCTTTATTGTGAACCAGCGCCTTGTGGATGTCAATATGAAACTCTTGTAGAATTTCATGTTTGTTACTACCTACTTTTTCCGCTTCTGTCGGTTATTGAATTGACTTAAGTGTGGCAAGGAATGGTTTTTAACAGCATTTCGTTATGAATCTTCACGCTTTGCTAAATTTGCACACATTCATGCTAGTTCAGCAACGGTAATCCAGTGTGACTGATCTGAACGATGACACAGACCGTTTAGTGGCCGAATGCACGTAATATTTTGCTAATTCGTAACGATGTGGGGTACTTTGTCTTACTAAAACAGTTATGTTTTCTGGATAAGCTGGAATTCATATTTATTAGTACAGTTCATACTAATTAGCATTTCTTCTTTCATTTATATTTTATATTTACGTGTTGTGTTCAACACACTAATCAGCGTTAATATAGTCTTACACATGATTGAGAACAGTCTGACAAAGTTCGAATAATTTTTCAATTTCGCGCCTGTGCATAGTATGTGGGTAGCACTTCTTCGCCTTGCCTGTTAGGCTGTGTAGCAGACTTCAAAGCTGTGCGGATCAGCATAACGGAAAGGCGAGGGGTCTCGCTCGTTTTGTCCACGACTGTACATTGTGCATATATTAGATATACTTGAAACTGGTCCCATACACTTGAGTAACATTCTAGGACCGGTTGCAGGAGTGGTTTGTAAGCAGTCTTCTCAGTAGACTTATTGCATATCCTTATAAGACTTGGCATGATCAAATGTGTGGTAAGCGGTCTTAATTTTCAGTATAATGTTTTTTAATTAGCCTACATAGCAAGTTTATACAATGGTGTGATCGGATTCGATCGTGCTAGGTATCGTCTTCAGATCATAAAATTACCGTTACCGTGTGTAACTCGTCACATACTGTAAATTCAAGGCTAAGTCATTAAAACCCAGTATTTGATTGTACAAAATGTGAGTAGTTACATGCGGTAGTAAAATCTTTATTCCATTTTTTTTCTTGTGGAACTACTCTCTGGGAACGTTTTGGCATACGATCATTTTTGAGGGGACGCTTTGTGACCACATTCCACATTAACTGTAGCCTTAAAAGCAATTTCAAAATAAACAACATCATAGCCTTAAGCACTACGTAAAATTATGAATAAAGTAAAAAATTTATGTCTTCTGTGTAGTTTTATTGACTCTGAATAAGAAACATGGACAAAAACCCGCTCTGTATCGCCGTAAAGTCTTCGGGCAACAGTGTAGTAGAAACGTCTGTGGTGAAATAAAAGAGAAACCAGAACTGCAAAAGAACTAACCTAAAAAACATGACTAATAGCGAGCGTCTTATTTGTCTCACTTATGTAAAACCTTAATCTTTATCTATACTTTAATTAGGGTGTAATTGGGCGTACAACGCCCCTGTCATCACACTTAACTACTATTGACAGACATAGGTCAAGCATATTAATTAAAGGGAAGTGGAGGGTAGAACGTCTCCGTCATTGCGCTTACGTGATATTGACCGACATAGGTCAAGTATACCAAAATACAGTCTACGATGTCCGTTAGACGGGAAATTATTTTCTATAGGTAACACTGTAAGTAAAGTGACACACTTGTAACGTTATCGTTATCATTAAAAGGGGAAATATTTACAGCAGCTAAGCTGTACTTTACTTTGGAGCATAATAGTTAAATTCATCTATGCTATTGACCGACATAGGTCACGCATATTAATTAAAGTTGCTATGTGCTCAGTGAAATTCTGCGAGCAACGGTCAGTGCCAAAGTAGTTGCCGCTGCCAACCGACCGCGTGGTGAAGAGATGCCGGGGCTGGACTTCAGTTAAGTAGTTTTAATTCGACATGGTACCTCGGTACTAAAAGTTTTAATTTTTAATGTTGACTCTGCCTTACTCTGGCATGTTATAGTAATTTTATGCTTCTGAAGAAGGCTAGATTATTCTAGCCAAAACCTGGGTAAAGACCAGAAAATTCTCGCAACTGAGGCGGATCTTTCAATATAATAGTCTATCACAGTTGCTGACAGGGCTGCCATATGCTAAAAATTCTTAAAACGAGTAATCTATTTATTAATGCAACGGTGTCAAAAATGTGATTTTCATTGCAAGATGAACATTTTCTTGTATGATAATCGGCGTAGAAACATCTATAAAATAAATTCTTACTGCGCTATACTGCATTATACTTACCGCGCAAAACAACGCAGATGGATGTTGAAACGAAAGGGGTTATAAGTAAAACGAAATTCAAACAAAATGAGAAATAGAAATACTGAATGCAATAAAATGGACGAAAATATAGAATGATCACACATAAGGAATTAAATCGATGTTAATAAATGGAAATAATTAAAACCAATACATAAAGATTGCAAATGGAAAAAGAATTATAGGAAGAAAAAATGGGAGCAATTGAAAGAGTTAATACGGAGATTAAAATAGTATGACAAAATTTAAAAATATACATTTAAACCAATTAACTGAATGAAAATAATGATCAAAGTAATTTCGATAAAGATTAAAAAATAAAGTTTGAAGCATTTGATGGGATTCGAACCCACAGCCTCTCGCATATGAGTCATGAACTATTATCATTACGCTACGTTTTCTCAGTTTCTTTTATTTTACTAAAACACAACGAATTGCAATAAAATGATAAGAACTCAATTAGTATTAAACCATTCTTCAAATTGTTGCCTTAAAGAAAGAATATATTTTTAAAAATAAACAAACGATAAAATAAGGGGAAACAATCACTATAACACCATCTTTCTTAAAGCTCTAGAGCATCACTCAAAATTACCGAATAGTTTTTCATCGATTAATCGCAAACGAGGGTTCACCAACTTCAATGACTGCAGGATGTAATACCTGAAACTTTAACCTACATCACCGTGCAGATTATATCCAAAAGTTGATCCCACCACTTGGGGACCTCACTTGTAAGACAACTTACTTAATCCACTCAAATACTCAACTCCTTTGGAAAATGAGATTTTGTCAGCTTGTGGTTTGGTTTGTTTGCTTCCGCTGCGTTAGATTTTCAAGTTATGAAATCACAGATTTAACACGTAAAACAAGGCAGATTAGTTATAAATTCAAGAGACTCCCTTTGCACATAGTGATGTCTGCTATGGTAAGTGGGTCGTTGTCCCAATGCAAGAGTGCTAATCTGTGAGCGAAGCTTGGTAACTGCCCCTCTAACATTGTCGTCACACTAAAGTGCGCGTCATTTATGTTGGCGGCCGAGTTTGGTTCGTTCTGCGCATCTGACATCACAAAACACAGTCAGCCAATGAACAGAGAACGTCGTTGCCACATCTCGACTGCAGTGCAGAGCATGGACGAGTGTCTTCAGTTTTAGAAACGTTCAGTCATAAATAAAGTAATAGAACAAAAGCAATGTCTTGATAGCAGACATTCTTTTATAGAAAGTTTGGAAAAAGCATTCTTTATACCAATTGCTTCATATTCTCTTAATTAATTAAATCAAACAAGCAATAAGACTCCTAATTCAGGCGATAGCAAGGGAAGGTGTTTGTATCAATTTCACGAACCGCTTTTTCGCAATAAAGAACAGCGGTAATTGTTTATTTCCTATTGTACTTCGACGAAGCGCGAGTAATTCATAGTTATACCAACAGTGTTTGTCAGTATTTTGAGTGACGTGTTATAGTCCTCATGGCGTTAGGTACTCAGACGAGGTGCGTTAGCGTAACGGTTAAGGTGTTGGGCTGCTATGCGGAAGGTTATAAGTTCAAACCTCGTGCGATGCTTAATATTTTCATTATTTAAAAACAATATCGAAGTGCCTTACTTCACGAATTATATTCGTTTGAATGCAATTTTTTGAAATTTCTAGTGCTTTGTCTCTTCATTTACCCTTTCGCTGCTGCAGTCACATGCTCCCCGCATTCCGCGCTGTGCGCGATTTTGTCATCACTGCACTGCTCGTCTGTGCAGACACATGGTGTTCCCACTGCTTTGACACACTTATCATTCGATTTCACAAAAACGATTTGGCTCAAAAATTTGATTTTTACACGTCTTCTTGACTGATACCTTCCCCCCATAAATGACTTAATTTTTTTCGATGTTCAACGCAGTTATTATGCAGCTTTAAATGTAGTAAACCATTGCACGAAATTTTGAAGAGTTTGCAGAGGTAGAAGTCCATAGCGTATACTTTCCGTATGGTCGATTTTAGTTGCCACAATGTTGAGAATTCTGTATAACAATATCTCATTTAATTTAAGCACGACATAGGTGTCGTATGTAATATTGAGAAATATTCCGTCTTTCGCGACTGTAATAATAGTATTATTTACACCGGACGCGTTTGGCCTTATTTTAAAGCACTTCAATCAAGGAAAGGTATGGCACATACACAATGGTACTCATGTTCTCTTTCTTGTTTTTGTTTCACAGACGCAGTTTCACCTATGGTACTGAGATATATTCCTCTTCTGCAACTGTAATAAGGGACTTATTTAGACCAGGCGCGTTTCTCTCTTTTGAAGCATCTTCAGTGGACAGTATTTTGTCCCCTCCATTGCCAAGTCACCTTTCGTAGTTTTGTGCTGCGGTAACACAATATTCAACGTTTGTGTTGGCAGATCAGTGTTTTAGCAAATAAATGATGTTTGTGTGTGCCACACACAAAAATTATATTTGACATAGCTCAGAGCACTTCACTGATAGACGGTATGTTCAAGTCCTAATGTTTTTGTAAGTCCACAGTTTTATTTAATGTATTTTGTCTACTTCCTTTTGATTGATTGAAGTGCTTTAAAATAAAGCCAAACGTGCTCCGTGTAAATAAAACTTTTGTTACAGTCGCGAAAGACGGAATATTTCTCAATATTATATACGACACCTATGTGGTACTTAAATGAGCTATTGTTATA
The DNA here is from genome assembly GCF_021461385.2 of Schistocerca piceifrons. Classification (NCBI taxonomy): domain Eukaryota; kingdom Metazoa; phylum Arthropoda; class Insecta; order Orthoptera; family Acrididae; genus Schistocerca; species Schistocerca piceifrons. The sequence continues at coordinate 58,946,047 of NC_060142.1, forward strand.
CAGTAAATTTTATATGAAATTTAGGTATCTTGTCCACATTTCATTCTCAACATTGTGGCAACTAAAATCGACCATACGGAAAGTATACTCTATGGACTTTTACCTCTGCAAACTCTTCAAAATTTCGTGCAATGGTTTACTATATTTAATGCTGCATAATAACTGCGTTGAACATCGAAACAAAATTAAGTCATTTATGGGGGGAAGGTGCAGTCAAGAAGATGTGTAAAAATCAAATTTTTGAGCCAAATAGTTTTTGTGAAATCGAATGATAAGCGTGTCAAAGCAGTCGGAACACGATGTGTCTGCACAGGCGAGCAGTGCAGTGACAAAATCGCCCACAGCGCGGAATGCAGGGAGCACATCTTTGTAGCAGCGGAAGGGTTAATGCGGCCGTGGTGGCTTTACTTCATGAACTGCGCGCTCCCCCCTAAACGTAAGCTTGCGAACTATGCTATACTATGGTGGTGCTTCTATTGGCGCGTGCGTCGTGTGCAACTGGCAACGCAGCAATTTCCCGCGTCTGGGCGGGCATGCGCGAGCCGCCAAGATAAAAGAATTGAACTATAACAAAAAATGTTTACTTCCCGCTATCACCATCATCACCATCGTCAAGAAATGTCGTAAGTGTTTGAAAGTTCATCCCTAGCCATTATAAGAAAGGTGACTACTAGCCATTGTGCAGTGTAACAAAATTTCTCGGCTCGTCATACAAATTTCCAGAGTCGTCTGCCTATCCCAGCTGACAGTTATTATCATGCTGCTTTCGGGACAGAGAGATCAGTAATAGTAACCGAATGCAATTGTGAAGCCGATCGAATTATTGATATCCTGTTCTGAAATGAGGGATGATATGGTCGTAAAGGGGAAATGGTATGGCTCTAGAATAATTGTAGGCATATGACAATATTATAACACAGATAGAAAATTGTTCAAATGTGTGTGAAATCTTATGGGACTTATCTGCTAAGGTCGTCAGTCCCTAAGCTTACACACTACTTAACCTAAATTATCCTAAGGACAAACACAAACACCCATGCCCAAGGGAGGACTCCAACCTCCGCTGGGACCAGCCGCACAGTCCGTGACTGCAGCGCATAAGACCGCTCGGCTAATCGCGCGCGGCACAGGTAGAGAAGAATCGAAACTTATTCCAGGGTAGAATGTCGCCGAAGACTACAGGAACACGCAAAAAACTTGATTCTCAAGTGTAATCTATGATCCAACATAACGGAATTTTATAGCCATGTGAAAGCCAACGACAGCATTCTAGTTATTTTAGTTTACTGTGTAATACACCTCTGTTTCTGTCTATGAAGAGAAGTATATTTCTAACAATTATTGCACTTTTGCTGGAAATGTTGTTGCGAAAATATAAAAGAAGTGATGTGAATTATTGAATATCGCGTTTTTCCTGGAAATGATACAGCAAAATGTAAACGAAGTAATGTGAATGTTGAGTTTCCGGCGTATACTACTGAAGAATCGCTCTTGAGTCCCCAGCCGGGTGTCACGGTTTAGATACAGCAACGTTTCGAAGATCGTCATGCTAATCATCTCCTCCAGATTCAAGAGCTTTTCATCAGTGTATGAAGTAATGAGTTTCTTTTTAACAATTTTTAGTTGAAAACCGTGTTGCAATTTTCATGGGTTCACTTGAATGCACTGTTAACAATTTCTCTAATGCAGGGGTTAATATCATAGTAATCAGTAAATTAATATTAATGCTATGTGCCAACTCGACCCACGTTTTCCCGGCGAGGTTTAACTGTTGATGCTTCAGTGTTATTACTGTTAATGTAGCACTGAACGCATCGTTAAAAACATAATTAGCGTTACAAAAATGATTACCGTCATCAGCCATTCGGACTACATTACAGGATTCAGAACTCTTCCAGAGTTATCACTGCACTGTAGTCTTCAGTGTGTAACGAAACAGATTCCCCTGTAACACTACTTCTACCAGAAGTGACCATATTAACGCAAAAAAAATTAACGCTAAAAAAACAGTGTTTTAAATTAAAGCAGAAGCTGATAAAAAAGATTGAAGAGGAGAATAACTTAACGCATTACGTCTGGAATGAATATGAGTTATTTTGCACACAATCTTGGAATATAGACTCTTTAGAATTTACTGAACATGATACACCAGAAAAGGTAAGCATGTTCCCGCATTGGCTTTATACTACTGTAACATGGGTTGCGAGTCGCTAATGAAATTTACTCAACACACGATCTAAATAGTTCACCACTTACAGTTACTCTTTCTTGATTGGTTGAAGCCAACTGACTTAACGACGGATACTATAAGACGTGTGTGTTTTAAGACGTGTGTGCTTTACCCACACATTTCACGAGATACTAAAATCATCGACATGAACATCGCATAAACACGACCACAAACACTGCAAACACACGTTTATACGAGTACGTCGTCAAAGAGAAAAAAACGCGAAGCTAAAAAATTTGGTACCATTTGTGGGCAATGCAGTGCGAATAGGAGCAATGTCAAAAGGAAGGATATATATAATGTTACCATGAAAAGCATTGAACGACAAATTTAGCTTCTGTTTAATCTTTTGAAGTGGCTGGAGGCGACGTTAAATATCTACAGCGCTGTGTTACGCGAGACAGGTAACGACGATGAGATCTCGTAGAAGTATATTCAGTGAAGAACTAAGTATTAAATATTCAAACCTGTTTCTAGAAATTAGAGAGAAGTGCTTCTTAATAATCAGAATATACAATGGAAAAAAGACTCAGCTGTAAGATATGGAGTGTCGTCATCCCACTTTGCCTACCGTAAACTGCATTCCAATAGCGGATCCCCTGTTAGGAACTGAAACAACCACTTGTTTTTTATGCAGTAGAATATGCATTATTTACAGTCATCTTGTTGGCTGAAGGATTGTAGTCGACAATAGAGAACGAAAGTGCTTCTCACAGAGATCGTACTACCTGCTAATTTCAGTGCACTTAATAAGCAACTCTCGACTCTTCGAACGTTGTTGTTTTGCAGATATACTTTTATGACGAGAAGCACTTCAATACATTTGTATGTACAGTTATTAGCATGTGCGCAATTCTAAAAGTATTCCACTTAGCAAATCCTTTACTCCACTGTCCGGCCGTCTTACGTTTCAAATTACTGCGAGAGATATGATAACAATCACTGCAATATATTTATATGTCTCCTTCCACGCTTTACACAGCAAACAGTCCTCTGAGTAAACCTTTCACTGCATCGCAACAAAGTCATTGATTTTATGTTATTTCCTGAGAAATTAGTTTATGACAAGAAGCAATTTGATAAAACAAACATATAGTTCACTATGCATAAAAAAATTGTCTCTGCAGTAGCTGCTGCACACACACACACACACACACACACACACACACACACACACACATATATATATATATATATATATATATATATATATATATATATATATATATATATCCTCGCTTAGCACTTGTTTCGCACTACATTGTTATCGATTGATACTGCTACCAACCGATTCACCGACTCGGAATTTCCACAAGAGCATGTTGGTCAACAGTAAAACAAGGACCTGCATCACTAATCGACCATGTAGCCACAGATACGGACAGTAAAAAGTATGACATATGTCATGGACTCTCTGACCATTCTACCAAATAATAACAGTAAAACAGACTATGGAAAAAGTCGCCAAACTGCAGGCCTACAAAAGGCGTTTATCAGAATTGATAATGCAAGAGTTTTCAATAGAACTGGCCAACCAGTTGGGATGAAGTGACCAATGTCCCGCAAAAACAATGAATAACAGCAAGTATTTATAAGTCTTCCCAAACCCTTAAGTTCTTAAATGTCCATTATAGATAAAAAATATTTATAGGACGGCGCCGATTACTGAAAAGAGCCTTTTAAAAAGTATACATAGCACAAAATAAAAACAAAACAGCCTGGGAGGACACTAAAAACAAAAAGAGAAAAGCGAAACAAAGGCACAATAACATACTAATGAGGGCGGGGGATGAATTAATAAATTATCCAAACCATCTACCAACCTACGTAAATGAGCATTAGTCAAGTATTGTAGAGAAATTGCAAGAATTCCCAAAAATAAATATAACCTCTAAATACTTAAGCACTAAAACAATAATAGCAACGGAGCATGAAGTCAGAAAAATTGTACAAAAAGTAAAAAAAATTTAACAGGCTTAGGTGAAGTACCAACGTATGTCTGAAACAATGCACACACAGTATAAAACCTCCCTTAACTTACATAATACACTACTGGCCATTAAAATTGCTACACCACGAAGACGACGTGCTACAGACGCAAAATTTAACCGACAGGAAGAAGATGCTGTGATATGCAAATGATTAACTTTTCAGAGCATTCACACAAGGTTGGCGCCGGTGGAGACACCTACAACGTGTTGACATGAGGAAAGTTTCCAACCGATTTCTCATACACAAACAGCAGTTGACCGGCGTTGCCTGGTGAAACGTTGTTGTGATGCCTCGTGTAAGGAGGAGAAATGAGTACAATCACGTTTCCGACTTTGATAAAGGTCGTATTGTAGCCTATCGCGATTGCGGTTTACCGTATCGCGACATTGTTGCTCGCGTTGGTCGAGATCCAATGACTGTTAGCACAATATGGAATCGGTGGGTTCAAGAGGGTAATACGGAACGCCGTGCTGGATCCCAACGGACTCGTATCACTAGCAGTCGAGATGACAGGCATCTTATCCGCATGGCTGTAACGGATCGTGCAGCCACGTCTCGATCCGTGAGTCAACATATGGGGACGTTTGCAAGACAACAACCATCTGCACGAACAGTTCGACGACGTTTGCAGCAGCATGGACTATCAGCTCGGAGACCATGGCTGCGGTTACCCTTGACTCTGCATCACAGACAGGAGCTCTTGCGATGGTGTACTCAACGACGAACCTGGATGCACGAATGGCAAAACGTCATTTTTTCGGATGAATCCAGGTTCTGTTTACAGCATCATGATGGTCGCATCCGTGTTTGGCGACATTGCAGTGAACACACATTGGAAGCGTGTATTCGTCATCGCCATACTGGCGTATCACCCAGCGTGATGGTATGGGGTGCCATTGGTTACATGCCTCGGTCACCTCTTGTTCGCATTGACGGCACTTTGAACAGTGGACGTTACATTTCAGATGTGTTACGACCCGTGGCTCTACCCTTCATTCGATCCCTGCGAAACCCTACATTTCAGCAGGATAATGCACGAACGCAAGTTGCTGGCCCTGTACGTGTCTTTCTGGATACAGGATTGTTCGACTGCTGCCCTGGCCACCAGATTCTCCAGATCTGCAACTGGCTCGTCACAATACGCCAGTCACTACTTTTGATGAACTGTGGTATCGTGTTGAAGCTGCATGGGCAGCTGTACCTATACAGGCCATCCAAGCTCTGTTTGACTCAATGGCCAGGCGTATCAAGGCCGTTATTACGTCCAGAGGTGGTTGTTCTGGGTACTGATTTCTCAGGATCTATGCACCCAAATTGCGTGAAAATGTAATCACATATCAGTTCTACTATAATATATTTGTCCAATGAATACCCGTTTATCATCTGCGTTTCTTCTTGGTGTAGCAATTTTAATCGCCAGTAGTGTACAACCTTATTTGTTAATCATAGATTGTTTCCCAAAGTGGTAGAACCGCACAACGAGCCGTAATAGAATTAATAAAAGTGGCACTTGATGTTCATGACAAAGCTGAATGTGTCACAGACATATTTTAAATCTTTCTAAGACGGCTGATACTGTTGACCATAATATTCCACTATATAAGTTAGAAGTATCAGGAATAAGAGGTGTTGCTAATGACTAATTTCGGTCGTACGTAGCAAACATGATACAAAGAGTAGAGATAACACATACCTCAAATGACTTTAAACTTCCAGTAAAATACTTATCGGAGCCACAATACATTAATATAGGAGTTCCTCAGAATTGAATATTAGAACCAATACGGTTCCTGATGTACGTCAATGACATTCTCAAGAGTGTTAGTCATGGGGAAAAACTTCTCTTCGCTGATGACACCAATATTATACTCACTGAGAAAGCAAAACAACACTTCTCAAAGTTAACCCTCAAGGAAACCTCAGTATGCAATAAAGTGACATTGACTGTAAAAAGAAAGCAAATGTTATGAATTTGAGTCTGAAGAGGAAAAACGAAACTGTTAAATGTAGATGGCACTTCCATATACTGTATAACGAACATAGATTTTCTAGGAAATTTTCTTCTCCATATTTGTGGCCACATAGTCGATAACTAATGCAGTCCCTGTTGCGGTTTTACCAACAGGGACGTGCCGAAACTATGAATTCGTTCACCGATAGGCAACAGTGTCAACAGGTAACAATGTGAGTATGGAAGAAGTAGTAGACATATTTCCGTGGCAAGCTGCACGACTTAGCAGGAATTTTCAGTGGAGCCCTCCCCATTCACTTAATGAATGGTACTACAGTTTTATCCCCCACAATTTTGAACCCTTCCAGAAAAAATTTGCTATTCTATAGAGAAGTACAGAAACTATCGAGTGCCACGAAGCTTCCTTTTCTGTAATCGCATTACGGATATTTCACTTGTACCACGCCATCCAGTTCCTGATTGTTGTGAGGGTTCTCTGACTAATTTACAATGATTACATATATTTCCATAGTTGACTCCCGCGTCCGGCTATCCTCATTTAGGTTTTCCGCGATTTCCCTAAATCGCTTCAGGCAAATGTCGGGATGGTTCCTTTGACAGGGCACGGCCGACTTCCTTCCCCATCCTTCTTAATCCGATGAGACCGATGACCTCGCTGTTTGGTCTCTTCCCCGAAACCAACCCAACCCATAGTTCTTGTTAGTGGAGGTGACATCTGCAGGAAGGAATTAAAATCAGTAAAGCAACATTTCATCAACACGTCAGTGTACATTAAATCTACCCGATCAGTTTACTAGTGGCATTGACTCTAAACGACCACAACAAACTGCCAACCGTAAACCGTGCGCAAAGGAAAACCGCATTGCCTTTTGTACGGTTACCGTCGGCGGGGTAGAATGCAACTATGGTACATGAATGGCAGTTACTCTCCTATTCTGTCATATCTTTCTCGGTATTCATGTCTTTGAAACTTGGATTTGCACCTTTAACTACTCTCTGATAATTTCTGTGCAGACCTCAACCACTTACTGTGTGTTGGGGTTTCTGGTACACGGTTTTAAATGATAACAACAGTTCAACTGTAACTGCATGTTTACTAGTTCTACTTGGAACCTGAAACTCTAACCAATTTAAGAATGTTATGGATAAGGCTAACTATACCTCGAATCCAACACATTCAGTAGAGATGGCGGTAACCATTTGGTTTTTCATCACCACAGTGAAGCTACTATTAATTTCCGTACCATTAAAGCTTCCTCTCTTATTTCATCCTTCAAATTATTCTTTTCAATGAAATTGAACACAACTGCATTTAATGAGAAAAGGGCGTGGTAATTTTTTTTGTCGATAGCAAAATGTGATACTTCACGATTATCTACTTTCATTATTCTAAAAAACAACTTTCACTATGAGATTACATAATACTGATTCTTGGCATGGAAACCACGTTTCAAATAATGTCAACAGTAAAGATGAACACGTAAAAAGTACAGGAAAGAGGGTGGAGGAGGTGCACGTGGTTGGTATTCCCAGTAACGGCGCCAGCTTACACTATTAGAAAGCGGAGCAAAACGAAGATTCCTGGGGGATTTTTATGCAATTGCACTTTGACGAATATACAAATCATGTTCTTCACTACCAGGATGGCCGCTGTGTCTGAGATCGTTCTTGTTATGACAGGTGGGGTGGACTGGCTCAACAAATGAAGTCTAACATTAAATTTAAAAGCTGAGATACGTTAATGAATTTGGCTTTCAGGGGCTATTATTCCATATCAAGGAGTTGAGACAAACTACTTGAATGACCCTGCGGTAAGTAGCACACAGTGGCGGGAACACATGGGGTCTGTAAGCATTCACTAAGGTAACTCGCAGAAAATTAACTAACTATTACCTAAGACGTGGCTGAGGGCAACCAAATCGTTATATTGTGCTGCAAGGGATTAAACAACATCTGAATCACCTTTGATTTACGTACCAAATGGACCACTGCTACACACGTGGCCAGGCCTAACCTACAAAGAAACAACTTAAACACGAACGACAATACTCACAAAGGTGATGTAAAATTTCTCAGAATCACTTTTAGAAAACAGTGAGACAGTTTAAGTCACTCTGAGACCTTACGTGGACTTAGATATCACACACACATTTGGCGAGTACTGTAGCTGCAGTGAAAGTCGCAAATAAACTACCCGATATTCATAAAATAACTGAATAAAAATTTTCTGGTCCCATCCTACATTCTTTATCAAATGTTTAACAAGATTAATCATCGACGAAACCTTGGATTTCTGCTTGCCAAACTCCTCTTTCAGAACTGGCGTGAACATGTGCTCATGTCCACGTTACAAAGAAACTTGCATAAAATTCAGCTTCGTCTCATAAAAACTACGGTAAAAAAAATGCGACAGCCTTACACATTCTCCCAAATGAACAAATTTCATGCGCTATTAATCATAAAACAGAGAGAAGAGCTGATGGCCTTTCAGACCACTAAAAGGCTTTTGTACTCAATCAAATGTCACATATAATTGCAAACTATGCAGGAAAGCTAATCCAGCGGCAATAGAGAGTTTTTTAAACCTTGTTAAGGAACAAGAGTGGCAGGATGTTTATAGTGTCGGTGACATAGAAGACAAATATAATGCTTTCCTTAACACATTTTTCATGCTCTTTGAAAGTTGCGTTTCACTAGAACGTTCTAAACGGGGTACTAGAAGTGAAAGGCAGCCTGGGTGGCTGACTAGTGAGATAAAGATATCATTTAGAACAAAGCGGGAATTATATCTAAATGTTAGAATTATATCAAAATGTTAGAAGTAGTCACACTCAAGCTACAGTAGTCCATTACGAACAGTACAGTAAGGTGCTTAAAAATTTTATTAGGAAGGCGAAGATAATGTGGGATGCAAATAGAATAGCTAATTCACAGGCTAGAATGAAAACCATACGGTCACTTGTGAAGGAAATATCTAGTCAGCAACACAAGGTCGACGATATAAACTCAGTTAGTAGTAAAAATATTTCTGTTACTCATAAGTCAGATATATGTACAGTATTTAACAATATTTTTCTGAGCATTGATGGTGAATTAAATAAAAATTTAGATTCTAAAGAGAATCAGAACGATCTTGGCAAATGCCTTTCCGAGATTGATGTCTGAAATACTCCTCTGTGATACTGACAAGGGGGAGATTGAGTCAAGAATTAAATCACTGAAGAATAAGCACTCTCAAGAATGTGATGGAGTGCCTAGCAGAGTATTAAAGCTCCGTACTGTACACGTTATCCCCGTACATATCCATATTTGTAATTGTTCCTTTAAGAATTGCCAGTTTCCTAAACGATTAAACTACTCAGTAGTAAACCCGTTTTATAAAAAGGGGAAAAGGGATAATGTAGACAATTTTAGACATATTTCTATGCCATCAGTGTCTGCTAAAGTTATTGAAAAGGTTGTGTGTTTAAGGATAACTGATCATTTTATATCACACAATTTGCTCTCAAATGTGCAGTTCAGCTTTAGAAGTGGTTTACCAACTGAAAATGGTATATTCTCTTTTCTCTGTGAGGTACTGCATGGATTAAACAAAAGGTTTCGAACGCTAGGCATATTTTTTGATTTAAGTAAGGCGTTTGCTTGTGTTGATCACGAAATTTGCTCCAGAAAGTGAACCATTACGGAATACGGGGAGCAGCTCACAATTGGTTCACCTCTTACTTTAGCAGCAGACAGCAAAAGGTCATAATTCACAGTGTTGAGAATGACTGTGATGTGAAGTGTGAGTGAGGTACATCAAATGGGGAGTGCCCCAGGGATCAGTGTTGGGGCCACTCCTGTTCCTTATTTATATAAATGGTATGCCCTCTAGTATTACAGGTAACTCAAAAATATTTCTGTTTGCTGATGACACTAGTTTGGTAGTAGAGGATGTTGGTGCAACATCGGCTCGGTTTCAAATAGTGCAGTACGTGACTTAACTTCATGGCTTGTAGAAAATAAAATAACGCTAAATCACAGTTTTTACAGTTTCTAAGACACAATTCAACAAAATTCGACGTTTTAATTTCACAGAATGGGCATATGATTAGTGAAACTGAACAGTTGAAATTTCTAGGTGTTCCGATAGATAGTCTACTTTGCTTAGGTTCATTCGCTTGTGTCGTATGGTATTATATTTTGGGGTAGCCCTTCCCATTCTAAAAGGATATTTTTGGCTCAGAAACAGGAGGTTTGGGCAATAAGTGGTGTAAGTTCGCGAACCTCTTGTCGACTCCTGTTCACTAGTCTGGTTATTTTGATATTGGCCTCTCAATATATATGTTCTTTACTGTCGTTTCTTGTTAACAATATCAGATTATTTCCAAGAGATAGCAGCTTTCACTTAGTTAATACTCGGCTGAAAGCCAATCTGCAATTGGACCGCACTTCCTAACTCCTGTGCGGGAAGGTGTGCAGTGAACTGCTGCGCCCATTTTCAATAAGCTACCACAAGAATTCAAAAATTTATCAGTAATCCACGCACTTTCAAATCGAAACTGATGTTTTTCCTCATGGGTCACTCATTCTATTCTGCTGAGGAATTCCTTGAAAAATCTAGCTTATTCTTATGTTATATTGTTGTTGCGTCTACTTAAACTTATGGGTTGACTTTTTTTGGGTTCATAAATATTTTATTTTTTATCGGTTATTATTTTTATGTTGTAATTTCATGTGCTGACACGTTCCATGACCTTGGAAATTTTCTCCTCAATTTGGTCCTACGAAACTAGAGTTGTAAATAAATAAAAGAATAAATAATTTTCAACTATCACAACTACAGTTTGCCAAGTACTCTGTATCATCAAAACGTATGGCAAATAAACTGTTTTCTACCACTTCCCTGACTACAGCAACTCTAAACGACACATTAATAACATTATCTACGATCATATAACTCATTTTTATATTTTTTCATTATACCAGCAACAGCTCCACAAAAGCTCCCGCACCTCAGGTCAGATCGTCTTGTTGGAACTAGGTGGAGAGGAACATATTCTATTCACTTTAGCCACTGTAGATTCCATCGATTTTTTACGAAGCCTTCAGGGAGTCTCTTTGCTTAACTTTCCCACAGGTTATACGATGACAAACCTGCTATACTTCAGTTACCTTTGGTTAGTCCCTCACTTGTCTATATCCCACCACATTAAGACTTCATCCAATAACACACTCACGGAAGCGTACAGACAGGAAATGGGAAGTTTGACACAATAAAAGACAGATGGGTCTATTCTAATATCCACAGGCCATTTACATCAGTATTAGAATAAAAAAGTTCTTATTATGCCACAGACACTACAACAATCAGTCTAGTGACGCTCTAATATTGCTTCACTTTATTGAAACATATTTGTTTGTGAAAGACGAGAGTATCGAAAAGAAATGTGCCACCGTGACACACACTCGAGAAATTAAACGCGTTACGAGATCTAGTGGCTACCCATAGTATCATTTATGTTGGTGGTATGAAGTTGTTGGTAATAAAACTCTGCACAAAATTCTGGATGGTGTCTCTGGGACTGACTGCAACTGACACCCTAGATGGCAGTCCCTCCAGAGAGGCGGTGCACGGACACAATGTGTCACCATCTATCCAGTTTCTGTCTTAGTCATGCGCAATATAGATACGAATCTCCTGCAATTTGAGCTGAAAAAGGAAGTTGTACAAACGCTTATATTTCAAATTACTGATTACAGCGATGTTATCCTGCAAGGAAGGAATTTCTTAGGGAAGCTCGCGGAGCAAGGAACTGATGATGAGTGCTTGCTTTCGATATATCTGTGATGTTAGACTCTTTGATCAACTCGCAGCTACCCTAGCTATGTATAGACAAGCGCAGAGATTTCGATATGCTCTGACCCGTCTATCGTCTTGTCAACGAATGCAGCCCCTCACATCTCTCCTCGACCTTAAAATTCTTGTTTGAGCAACGTAGCAGAAACACTCGTTCCCATCCGAACAAAACTCTTTCTGTCCCATTTCATCACTCATCCGCTTTCTAAAAATCCTTTTCAGCAACGGGATTCCGACTCTGGAATGACCTACCATTTTATATTAGAGAAATGAATAGGAGCTCCAGCTTCAAAAGACAGTTAATGATACACCTGCTGAAGCACTAAGTTCCTGTACGTACTCGTCAGCCCATTAAAAATAGTCAGAGCTCGTTATCTCAGAAAATGCCACAAAAAGTTTCCGTTTGAGAGCGTATATACAATCAAGTGCGACTCTGACTTGGAGACAAGGGGCTCGTCGAACGGAAACTTTTTGATCGTACCTAATATTTTCTTAGCGACGTCAGCAGCAGTACGAACGTTATTAATTCATAGTCAGTACTGCTGTTCACACACATTTAAATTACTTTTAATTCTGTTAATACCATTTTATTACTATTTATCATATTAAAATATGGAGGACAGTTAAGTACACACAGAGAAAGATAAAAGTTTTTCAAAATAAAATCTTGAGGAAGATATTTAGACCAATTTATGAGGCAGGAGAATGGCGAAGAAGAAAAAATGGGGAGCCCAGGGAGGTGTATAATGAACCAAATATTGTTACTAAAGTCAAGACTAGAAAACTGTGGTGTGCTGAGCACGCCTATGGAAGAGAGAACGGATCAAACTGAGAGAAGTGCCGGAGAAGAAACCCGAAAGGCGGAGACATTTGGGCAGACCGAAAATAAGATGGAGAAACCATGTGGCCAATGACCTTCAGGTATTTGAAGCAAGGGAAGAGGATACAAAGGACAGAACGCTATGGAGGAAGTTACTTGACGAGGCTAAAAACCAACTGCGTTTGATGGGGCCAGAAGAGCAGACAGTAAATAAGTAAAATTATTTTTACTTCTTAAATAACTGTGGTATAAAAATATTATATTTTGAAACCATGTTCCGATGTAAAACAGCAGGAAAGCCCTAAACTTACAGGTTGACTAAATAAATGAATATAACTCTTATAACTATCATTGTGGGCAAATAATCAAGGCGTCAGAAATAATAGCCACACTGTGTAGTGGATAGACAGCCAGTAATATGAGAACAAAGGAAACCTCCAGTTTACAGTGGTCTACCCACAGGGAACTTCCAGGCTAACAATACCGTAAGACATCACTTAATTGACAGCATGGTATCCTACGATGATCACAGATCGTGTTGATAAGTAATCGACAAAAGTGTAAATACTGATGCTATGGTTGCAACAACGTGACACTCAAATCAGTTCGCGAGTTCACGAATCGAGCAGATGCATATGGTCCCGTGACCTTCAACAAGCTCAATCTCCACAAACTGAAGCAAAATAGTTTTAGAACTACCAGACAAAATTAAACTGTGACTCAAAATAGGAAATTGTCTTCACAGACGTCTCTAATCAACTAGTGTTCAAACTATGTGCACCATAAAATGGATACATTTAAACGATGCTAGTTGCAATTACATTCTCGCTGTCACAAAGCAAATACAAGTACGATATTAAAGTCCCTACTGTCTTACATTACCTTCGAATAGGTCAGCCGCCTCCAAATTTAGCAGATTCGCTTTTTACATATCTCCAAAGCCACCGTCACAAGCTTCAAGTGATTCTTTTATATTAACCAAGAGTTGGTATTGCATATCATCACTTACTCACCTTCTACAGAGCACAAGATTTCGTATTTGACAACGGATTATATCCACAGGATACCGTTATAATGCTAGGCAACGACACATGATCCTCCTGCGACTTTCCATTGTTGAGAGCAGACAACTTGACAATGTCACAACGATTTATTGTTCATAACTTGTGCTACACGATTTCTATAAATACGACTATTTACAGTAATAAAATTGAGTTTCTTCGTAAAATTCTGATGTAACTAGACCCACTTCCGTAGTCAAGGTTGCTAATAAACAATTGTGCGGCGGCGCTTGACTTGAAAGTACAACGGTTCGAATCCTGTTGGTCGAAAACTTTCACTGTCAGTAAGTCGCAGCCCAGAGGAGAAGAGGCAGTTACGTTAAGCTCCTGATCACAAATCCTTGCGAAAATGTCCCGGAGCAAATTCCAAACCTCTGCGCATTGTCTCATGACGTGAGGGCTGGTGACACTGTTGATAGGGGGAGGTTAGGCTTGCGGGTCCATTTGGTGCTATGTGGGAGGGGAGAAGCAGGCTGGGGTCGACAGAAGCGTCCGATCCCAAGCGTCGGCTTTGACCCGTGACGTAAGGGTGTTGTCGTGTGTGACGTCATGATGGCGCGGAGATTGGTTTGAGTGTGGCTGTCTCCGGTTCTGTTTTATCTTAATTTATTTACTTTTCTGATCTGTTCGTTCTATCTCGTGAGATTTTTTTTAAATTTAAAAACACTTATTGCTTATTTTAATTATCTGTTTCCTCGAATTTCTGTTTTAGTTTATTATATTTATCTTTCTGATCTGTTCGTTCTATCCCGTGAGATTTTTTTTTTTAAAGACAAAAAACACTAATCAGCTACTGAAGCATCTTTATCTTCTATGGGTTGCAGGGATTACGACCCCTGGGGAGGTGGGTGGGTATTCACGCATGGCTGTCTTCACTTACACGTTGTAGCTACGCAAGGCGTCTAAATTTGTTTATATTTAGTTTGCCCCCCACCCAAAACACCCCATTTCCCGCGCGTGTCCCGTTAGTGTCATTAGTCTTCTTGTGGAAAGTGTGTGTGTTTGTTTTTGTTTCCGCCATATTTGTGACGTCATGGGTCAAAGCAGACGGGTGGGATCGGACGCTTCCGTATTTCCGCAGGCTGTGCGCCAGCCGCGGCTTTCACCCTCTCTCTTCCCTTAATGCGTAACAGTAAACCCCCGACGTCACATTACACGGGTACTCATCGCAGTCGTCCACACGACGCAGATATACACTTGAAACTTCATAGCAGGTAGGAAGAAGTCAAGGCAAACCACCTCCTCTCGGAGCTTGCCTAGAACGGCGATGCAGTAATCCTTCGTCTGCTCTCCTAGACTCTTTCCCTGAGAGGAAGAGAGGTGGTAGCGTAAAGTTCCTGATCACCAGTCTTGGCGAAAATGTCCAGTGACTATTTTGACTTGATGAAGTGGTCTGCAACATAAATATCGGTCTACACAGCTATGATATTGCCACAAATTAACTAACGCAAAAGTTTTCGCATTAAAATTAGTTATATTTGAAAGCTGTTAGCGACGGATCTACTTCAAATTGTGTAACAAAAGAAGCAGCCATAACATTTAACTATCAACGACATTTTATGTTATTAGATATTCTTGCACTCGCTAGAACAGCTGCAGTAGGAGGACACAGATACGCGGCAGTATTTTTATATTTCAGTAACTACAAAATAGTAAGTGCTACATGAGAAAAGTTTTTTACATGATCCTCGCCACATGCTACATCTGTATCAATAACTACCTATGCATCTACATAATTACCTTGTAATTCACAATCAAGTGCCTAGCATAGGGTTCTGCACCGCGCGTGATTAGCCAAGCTGTCTTAGGCGCTGCAGTCATGGACTGTGCGGCTGGTCCCGGCGGAGGTGCGAGTCATCCCTCGGGCATGGGTGTGTGTGTTTGTCTTAGGATAATTTAGGTAAAGTAGTGTGTAAGCTTAGGGACTGATGACCTTAGCAGTTAAGTCCCATAAGATTTCACACACATTTGAACATTTTTGAAAGGGTTCTCCGAGCCATCTTCAATCCACTGGCGAAGAGAACGCGAGATAAACGAACACTTAAGTCTCTCCGAGCGAGTTCTCAGGTATCTTATTTTATTATGAGGATCATTTCTCATGTGTATGTGGGCGCCAACCAAAGTATTTTCATACCCTGGGGAGAAAGTTGGTTGTTGAAATTTCACGAGTAGGTCCTGTGGAAACGAAAACCGCCTTTGCTTTAATGATTGCCTCCCCAGTCCGCGTATCTGACACGTGGCACTACCCCCCCCCACCACACACACACACACATTTGCCGGTAATATAAAACGAGCTACCCTTTGAACATTTTCGATGTCCTCTGTCAGTCCTGTCTGATGTGGATCCCACACCGCGCAACAATAGATACTCTAGAAGAGACGGCCAACGTACTGCAAGCAGTATTTTTAGAAGACCTCTTGCGTTTTTTAAGTGTTCTGCAAAACACTGCAATCTTTGACTCGCCTTCCCCATAATGTTACCTATGTGATCGTTACAATTTACATTTTTTTGTAACTGTAGTGCCTAGATATTTAGTTGAATTTACAAACTTCAGATCCACTGGAGCGACAATGAAACTGGTATAGGCATGCGTATTCAAATACAGAAATATGTAAACAGGCAGAATACGGCGTGCTGTCGGCACCGCCTATATAAGACAACAAGTGTCTGGTGCAGTTGTTAGATCGGTTACTCCTGCTACAATGGCAGATTATCAAGATTGAACGTGGTGTTGTAGTCGGCGCACGAGCGATGGGACACAGCATCTACGATGTAGCGATGAAGTGGCGATTTTCCCGTACGTCGATTTCACGAGTGTACGGAATATCAGGAATCCTGTAAAACATCAACTCTTCGACATCGCAGCGGCCGGAGAACGATCCTGCAGGAATGGGATCACCGACGACAGAAGTGCAACCCCTCCACAAATTGCTGCAGATTTCAATGCCGGGCCATCAAAAAGTGTCAGTGTGGGAACTATTCAACGAAACAACATCGGTGACTGCACTACACAAAGCTTTACGCCTCGTTTGGGACCGTCAACACAGACATTGGTCTGTTGATGACCGGAAACCTGGTGCCTGGTCGAACGAGTCTCGTTTCAAATTGTACCGAGCGGATGAAAGTGTATCGGTATGGAGACAACCTCATGAATCCATGGACCCTGCACCTCAACAGGGGACTGTTCAAGCTGGCAGAGGCTCTGCAATCATGTGGGGCGTGTGCAGTTGGAGTGGTAGGAGACCCCTGATACGTCTAGATGCGACTGTGACAGGTGACACATACTCGTACGTAAGCATTCTGTCTGATCACCGGCGTCCATTCATGTGCATTGGTTATTTCGATGGACTAGGGCAATTCCAGCAGGACAATGTGACACCATGCACGTCCAGAATTGCTACAGATTGGCTCCAGGAACACTACTCTGAGTGTAAACACTTCCGCTGGCCACCAGTCTCCCCAGATATGAACATTATTGAGCATATCTGGGATGCCTTGCAACGTGCTGTTCAGAAGAGATCTGCACACCCTCGTGCCCTTACAGATTTATGGTCGGCCCTGCAATTGTGCCAGTTTCCTCCAGCACTACTTTAGACATTAGTCGAGCCTATGCCATGTCGTGTTGCGGTACTTCGGCATGCTCGTGGTTGCCCAACACGATATTTGGCAGGTGTACCATTTCCTTTGGCTCTTCAGTTTATGTGTGATTCATCGTGCAGCCTAAATGTAGCAGACTTTTTTTAGTCATGTAGATGAAGTCATATTTTTCATTATTTAGAGTCAACTCACTTTTAGCCCAATTCAGATATCCTGTCTAGATCATTTTTCAGTTCGTTTTGATCACCTGACGGTGAATGACAACATCATCCGTAAACAATCAAAGGGAGCTGCTCAGATTGTCATGTAAATGGGTGACCTATTCTATTCTGTTGAAGAGTTCCTTGAAAAATTTAGCTGATTCTTATATTGTTTATTGCGTCTACTTAAATTTATGGTTTGATATTTTCTGGGTTCAAAAATATTTTATTTTTTATCGGTTATTATTTTTATGTTGTAATTTTATGTACTGGCACGTTCCATGACCTTGGAGATTTGCTCCTCAGTTTGGTCCTACGGAACTAGACATGTAAATAAATAAAAAAATAAATAATTTTCAACGATCGCAACAACAGTTTCCAATTACTCTGTACCATCAAAAATTATGGCAAATAAACCGTGTCGTACCACTCCCCTGACTGTAGTAACTCTAAACGACACATTACTAACATCATCTACGATGATATAACTCCTTTTTATATTTTTTTCATTATACCAACAACAGCTCCACAAAAGCTTCCGCACCTCAGGTCAGATCGTCTTGTTGGAACTAATTGGAGTGGAACATTTTCTATTCACTTTAGCCACTTGGCACCTTCTATTCTAGATACTGTCAATTTTTGACGAAGCCATCAGGGAATGTCTTTGCTTCGATTTCCCACAGGTTATACTCTGACAAACCGATTATACTTCAGTTACCTTTGGTTAGTCCCTCACTTGTCTATATCCCACCACATTCAAACTTCATGCAATAACACACTCACGGAAGCATATAGACAGGAAATGGGAAGTTTGACACAATAAAAGACAGATGGGTCTATTCTAATATCCACAAGCCATTTACATCAGTATTAGAATAGAAAAGTTCTTGTTATGCCACAAAAACTACGACAGTCAATCTAGTGACGCTCTAATATTGCTTCACTTTACTGAAACACGTTTGTTTGTAAAAGGATGAGAGTATCGAAAATAAATGTGCTACTGTGACTCCACGTTCGACAAATTAAACACGATACAAGAGCTAGTGGCTACCCATAGCATCATTTATGTTGGTGGCATGAAGTTGTTGGTAATAAAACTGTGCAAAAATTCTGCATGGTGTCCCTGGGATTGACTGTATGTGACACCCTAGATTTCAATCTCTCCAAAGAGTCGGTGCACAGACACAATGTGTCACCCTCTATCCAATTTCTGTCTTACTCATGCGCAATATCGATACAAATCTCCTGCCATTTGAGCTGAAGAAGGAAGTTGTACAAACGCTTATACTTCAAATTACTGATTACAGCGATATAACCTTGCAAGGTCTTTCTTAGGGAAGCTCGCGGTGCAAGGAACTTACGAAGAGTGTTTCCTTTCGATATATGTGTGATGTTCGACTCTTTGATCACGTTTCAGCATCTTACGCACAACTACCCTAGCTATGTACAGACAGGCGTAGAGATTTCGATATGCTCTGACCCCCCTATCGTCTTATCAACGCATGCAGCCCCTCACATCACTCCTCGACCTTAACATTCTTGTTTGAGCAACATAGCAGAAACACTCGCATCCATCCGAACAAAACCCTTTCTGTCCCATTTCATGACTCATCCGCTTTTAAAAAATCCGTTTCAGTAGCGGGATTCCGACTCTGGATTGACCTGCCTCTTTATATTAAAGAAATGAATAGGAGCTCCAGCTTCAAAAGACAGTTAATGATACACCTGCTGAAGCACTAAGTTCCTGTACGTACTCGTCAGCCCATTAAAAATAGTCAGAGCTCGTTATCTCAGAAAATGCCACAAAAAGTTTCCGTTTGAGAGCGTATATACAATCAAGTGCGACTCTGACTTGTAGACAAGGGGCTCGTCGAACGGAAACTTTTTGATCGTACCTAATATTTTCTTAGCGACGTCAGCAGCAGTACGAACGTTATTAATTCATAGTCAGTACTGCTGTTCACACACATTTAAATTACTTTTAATTCTGTTAATACCATTTTATTACTATTTATCATATTAAAATATGGAGGACAGTTAAGTACACACAGAGAAAGATAAAAGTTTTTCAAAATAAAATCTTGAGGAAGATATTTAGACCAATTTATGAGGCAGGAGAATGGCGAGGAAGAAAAAATGGGGAGCCCAGGGAGGTGTATAATGAACCAAATATTGTTACTAAAGTCAAGACTAGAAAACTGTGGTGTGCTGAGCACGTCTATGGAAGAGAGAACGGATCAAACTGAGAGAAGTGCCGGAGAAGAAACCCGAAAGGCGGAGACATTTGGGCAGACCGAAAATAAGATGGAGAAACCATGTGGCCAATGACCTTCAGGTATTTGAAGCAAGGGAAGAGGATACAAAGGACAGAACGCTATGTAGGAAGTTACTTGACGAGGCTAAAAACCAACTGCGTTTGATGGGGCCAGAAGAGCAGACAGTAAATAAGTAAAATTATTTTTACTTCTTAAATAACTGTGGTATAAAAATATTATATTTTGAAACCATGTTCCGATGTAAAACAGCAGGAAAGCCCTAAACTTACAGGTTGACTAAATAAATGAATATAACTCTTATAACTATCATTGTGGGCAAATAATCAAGGCGTCAGAAATAATAGCCACACTGTGTAGTGGATAGACAGCCAGTAATATGAGAACAAAGGAAACCTCCAGTTTACAGTGGTCTACCCACAGGGAACTTCCAGGCTAACAATACCGTAAGACATCACTTAATTGACAGCATGGTATCCTACGATGATCACAGATCGTGTTGATAAGTAATCGACAAAAGTGTAAATACTGATGCTATGGTTGCAACAACGTGACACTCAAATCAGTTCGCGAGTTCACGAATCGAGCAGATGCATATGGTCCCGTGACCTTCAACAAGCTCAATCTCCACAAACTGAAGCAAAATAGTTTTAGAACTACCAGACAAAATTAAACTGTGACTCAAAATAGGAAATTGTCTTCACAGACGTCTCTAATCAACTAGTGTTCAAACTATGTGCACCATAAAATGGATACATTTAAACGATGCTAGTTGCAATTACATTCTCGCTGTCACAAAGCAAATACAAGTACGATATTAAAGTCCCTACTGTCTTACATTACCTTCGAATAGGTCAGCCGCCTCCAAATTTAGCAGATTCGCTTTTTACATATCTCCAAAGCCACCGTCACAAGCTTCAAGTGATTCTTTTATATTAACCAAGAGTTGGTATTGCATATCATCACTTACTCACCTTCTACAGAGCACAAGATTTCGTATTTGACAACGGATTATATCCACAGGATACCGTTATAATGCTAGGCAACGACACATGATCCTCCTGCGACTTTCCATTGTTGAGAGCAGACAACTTGACAATGTCACAACGATTTATTGTTCATAACTTGTGCTACACGATTTCTATAAATACGACTATTTACAGTAATAAAATTGAGTTTCTTCGTAAAATTCTGATGTAACTAGACCCACTTCCGTAGTCAAGGTTGCTAATAAACAATTGTGCGGCGGCGCTTGACTTGAAAGTACAACGGTTCGAATCCTGTTGGTCGAAAACTTTCACTGTCAGTAAGTCGCAGCCCAGAGGAGAAGAGGCAGTTACGTTAAGCTCCTGATCACAAATCCTTGCGAAAATGTCCCGGAGCAAATTCCAAACCTCTGCGCATTGTCTCATGACGTGAGGGCTGGTGACACTGTTGATAGGGGGAGGTTAGGCTTGCGGGTCCATTTGGTGCTATGTGGGAGGGGAGAAGCAGGCTGGGGTCGACAGAAGCGTCCGATCCCAAGCGTCGGCTTTGACCCGTGACGTAAGGGTGTTGTCGTGTGTGACGTCATGATGGCGCGGAGATTGGTTTGAGTGTGGCTGTCTCCGGTTCTGTTTTATCTTAATTTATTTACTTTTCTGATCTGTTCGTTCTATCTCGTGAGATTTTTTTTAAATTTAAAAACACTTATTACTTATTTTAATTATCTGTTTCCTCGAATTTCTGTTTTAGTTTATTATATTTATCTTTCTGATCTGTTCGTTCTATCCCGTGAGATTTTTTTTTTAAAGACAAAAAACACTAATCAGCTACTGAAGCATCTTTATCTTCTATGGGTTGCAGGGATTACGACCCCTGGGGAGGTGGGTGGGTATTCACGCATGGCTGTCTTCACTTACACGTTGTAGCTACGCAAGGCGTCTAAATTTGTTTATATTTAGTTTGCCCCCCACCCAAAACACCCCATTTCCCGCGCGTGTCCCGTTAGTGTCATTAGTCTTCTTGTGGAAAGTGTGTGTGTTTGTTTTTGTTTCCGCCATATTTGTGACGTCATGGGTCAAAGCAGACGGGTGGGATCGGACGCTTCCGTATTTCCGCAGGCTGTGCGCCAGCCGCGGCTTTCACCCTCTCTCTTCCCTTAATGCGTAACAGTAAACCCCCGACGTCACATTACACGGGTACTCATCGCAGTCGTCCACACGACGCAGATATACACTTGAAACTTCATAGCAGGTAGGAAGAAGTCAAGGCAAACCACCTCCTCTCGGAGCTTGCCTAGAACGGCGATGCAGTAATCCTTCGTGTGCTCTCCTAGACTCTTTCCCTGAGAGGAAGAGAGGTGGTAGCGTAAAGTTCCTGATCACCAGTCTTGGCGAAAATGTCCAGTGACTATTTTGACTTGATGAAGTGGTCTGCAACATAAATATCGGTCTACACAGCTATGATACTGCCACAAATTAACTAACGCAAAAGTTTTTGCATTAAAATTAGTTATATTTGAAAGCTGTTAGCGACGGATCTACTTCAAATTGTGTAACAAAAGAAGCAGCCATAACATTTAACTATCAACGACATTTTATGTTATTAGATATTCTTGCACTCGCTAGAACAGCTGCAGTAGGAGGACACAGATACGCGGCAGTATTTTTATATTTCAGTAACTACAAAATAGTAAGTGCTACATGAGAAAAGTTTTTTACATGATCCTCGCCACATGCTACATCTGTATCAATAACTACCTATGCATCTACATAATTACCTTGTAATTCACAATTAAGTGCCTGGCATAGGGTTCTCCACCGCGCGTGATTAGCCGAGCGGTCTCAGGTGCTGCAGTCATGGACTGTGCGGCTGGTCCCGGCGGAGGTGCGAGTCATCCCTCGGGCATGGGTGTGTGTGTTTGTCTTAGGATAATTTAGGTAAAGTAGTGTGTAAGCTTAGGGACTGATGACCTTAGCAGTTAAGTCCCATAAGATTTCACACACATTTGAACATTTTTGAAAGGGTTCTCCGAGCCATCTTCAATCCACTGGCGAAGAGAACGCGAGATAAACGAACACTTAAGTCTCTCCGAGCGAGTTCTCAGGTATCTTATTTTATTATGAGGATCATTTCTCATGTGTATGTGGGCGCCAACCAAAGTATTTTCATACCCTGGGGAGAAAGTTGGTTGTTGAAATTTCACGAGTAGGTCCTGTGGAAACGAAAACTGCCTTTGCTTTAATGATTGCCTCCCCAGTCCGCGTATCTGACACGCGGCACTACCCCCCCCACCACACACACACACACACACACACACACACACATTTGCCGGTAATATAAAACGAGCTACCCTTTGAACATTTTCGATGTCCTCTGTCAGTCCTGTCTGATGTGGATCCCACACCGCGCAACAATAGATACTCTAGAAGAGACGGCCAACGTACTGCAAGCAGTATTGTTAGAAGACCTCTTGCGTTTTTTAAGTGTTCTGCAAAACACTGCAATCTTTGACTCGCCTTCCCCATAATGTTACCTATGTGATCGTTACAATTTACATTTTTTTGTAACTGTAATGCCTAGATATTTAGTTGAATTTACAAACTTCAGATCCACTGGAGCGACAATGAAACTGGTATAGGCATGCGTATTCAAATACAGAAATATGTAAACAGGCAGAATACGGCGTGCTGTCGGCACCGCCTATATAAGACAACAAGTGTCTGGTGCAGTTGTTAGATCGGTTACTCCTGCTACAATGGCAGATTATCAAGATTGAACGTGGTGTTGTAGTCGGCGCACGAGCGATGGGACACAGCATCTACGATGTAGCGATGAAGTGGCGATTTTCCCGTACGTCGATTTCACGAGTGTACGGAATATCAGGAATCCTGTAAAACATCAACTCTTCGACATCGCAGCGGCCGGAGAACGATCCTGCAGGAATGGGATCACCGACGACAGAAGTGCAACCCCTCCACAAATTGCTGCAGATTTCAATGCCGGGCCATCAAAAAGTGTCAGTGTGGGAACTATTCAACGAAACAACATCGGTGACTGCACTACACAAAGCTTTACGCGTCGTTTGGGACCGTCAACACAGACATTGGTCTGTTGATGACCGGAAACCTGGTGCCTGGTCGAACGAGTCTCGTTTCAAATTGTACCGAGCGGATGAAAGTGTATCGGTATGGAGACAACCTCATGAATCCATGGACCCTGCACCTCAACAGGGGACTGTTCAAGCTGGCAGAGGCTCTGCAATCGTGTGGGGCGTGTGCAGTTGGAGTGGTAGGAGACCCCTGATACGTCTAGATGCGACTGTGACAGGTGACACATACTCGTACGTAAGCATTCTGTCTGATCACCGGCGTCCATTCATGTGCATTGGTTATTTCGATGGACTAGGGCAATTCCAGCAGGACAATGTGACACCATGCACGTCCAGAATTGCTACAGATTGGCTCCAGGAACACTACTCTGAGTGTAAACACTTCCGCTGGCCACCAGTCTCCCCAGATATGAACATTATTGAGCATATCTGGGATGCCTTGCAACGTGCTGTTCAGAAGAGATCTGCACACCCTCGTGCCCTTACAGATTTATGGTCGGCCCTGCAATTGTGCCAGTTTCCTCCAGCACTACTTTAGACATTAGTCGAGCCTATGCCATGTCGTGTTGCGGTACTTCGGCATGCTCGTGGTTGCCCAACACGATATTTGGCAGGTGTACCATTTCCTTTGGCTCTTCAGTTTATGTGTGATTCATCGTGCAGCCTAAATGTAGCAGACTTGTTTTAGTCATGTAGATGAAGTCATATTTTTCATTATTTAGAGTCAACTCACTTTTAGCACAATTCAGATATCTTGTCTAGATCATTTTTCAGTTCGTTTTGATCACCTGACGGTGAATGACAACATCATCCGTAAACAATCAAAGGGAGCTGCTCAGATTGTCATGTAAATGGGTGACCTATTCTATTCTGTTGAAGAGGTCCTTGAAAAATTTAGCTGATTCTTATATTGTTTATTGCGTCTACTTAAATTTATGGTTTGATATTTTCTGGGTTCAAAAATATTTTATTTTTTATCGGTTATTATTTTTATGTTGTAATTTTATGTACTGGCACGTTCCATGACCTTGGAGATTTGCTCCTCAGTTTGGTCCTACGGAACTAGACATGTAAATAAATAAAAAAATAAATAATTTTCAACGATCGCAACAACAGTTTCCAATTACTCTGTACCATCAAAAATTATGGCAAATAAACCGTGTCGTGCCACTCCCCTGACTGTAGTAACTCTAAACGACACATTACTAACATCATCTACGATGATATAACTCCTTTTTATATTTTTTTCATTATACCAACAACAGCTCCACAAAAGCTTCCGCACCTCAGGTCAGATCGTCTTGTTGGAACTAATTGGAGTGGAACATTTTCTATTCACTTTAGCCACTTGGCACCTTCTATTCTAGATACTGTCCATTTTTGACGAAGCCATCAGGGAATGTCTTTGCTTCGATTTCCCACAGGTTATACTCTGACAAACCGATTATACTTCAGTTACCTTTGGTTAGTCCCTCACTTGTCTATATCCCACCACATTCAAACTTCATGCAATAACACACTCACGGAAGCATATAGACAGGAAATGGGAAGTTTGACACAATAAAAGACAGATGGGTCTATTCTAATATCCAGAAGCCATTTACATCAGTATTAGAATAGAAAAGTTCTTGTTATGCCACAAAAACTACGACAGTCAATCTAGTGACGCTCTAATATTGCTTCACTTTACTGAAACACGTTTGTTTGTAAAAGGATGAGAGTATCGAAAATAAATGTGCTACTGTGACTCCACGTTCGACAAATTAAACACGATACAAGAGCTAGTGGCTACCCATAGCATCATTTATGTTGGTGGCATGAAGTTGTTGGTAATAAAACTGTGCAAAAATTCTGCATGGTGTCCCTGGGATTGACTGTATGTGACACCCTAGATTTCAATCTCTCCAAAGAGTCGGTGCACAGACACAATGTGTCACCCTCTATCCAATTTCTGTCTTACTCATGCGCAATATCGATACAAATCTCCTGCCATTTGAGCTGAAGAAGGAAGTTGTACAAACGGTTATACTTCAAATTACTGATTACAGCGATATAACCTTGCAAGGTCTTTCTTAGGGAAGCTCGCGGTGCAAGGAACTTACGAAGAGTGTTTCCTTTCGATATATGTGTGATGTTCGACTCTTTGATCACGTTTCAGCATCTTACGCACAACTACCCTAGCTATGTACAGACCGGTGTAGAGATTTCGATATGCTCTGACCCCCCTATCGTCTTATCAACGCATGCAGCCCCTCACATCACTCCTCGACCTTAATATTCTTGTTTGAGCAACATAGCAGAAACACTCGCATCCATCCGAACAAAACCCTTTCTGTCCCATTTCATGACTCATCCGCTTTTTAAAAATCCGTTTCAGTAGCGGGATTCCGACTCTGGATTGACCTGCCTCTTTATATTAAAGAAATTAATAGGAGCTCCAGCTTCAAAAGACAGTTAATGATACACCTGCTGAAGCACTAAGTTCCTGTACGTACTCGTCAGCCCATTAAAAATAGTCAGAGCTCGTTATCTCAGAAAATGCCACAAAAAGTTTCCGTTTGAGAGCGTATATACAATCCAGAGCGACTCTGACTTGTAGACAAGGGGCTCGTCGAACGGAAACATTTTGATCGCACTCTTAGCGACGTGAGCAGCAGCAGTGCTAGTGGTACTGGCAGTACTAACGTTATTAATTCATAGTCAGTACTGGTGTTCACATCATCTTCACACATTCAAATTACTTTTAATTCTGTTAATACCATTTTATTACTATTTATCATATTAAAATATGGAGAACAGTTAAATAAACAGAGAGAAAGATAAAAGTTTTCGAAAATAAAATCTTCAGGAAGATATTTAGACCAATTGGTCAGGCAGGAGAATGGCGAAGAAGAAAAACCTAGGAGCCCAGAGAGGTGTATAATGAGCCAAATATAGTTACTAAAGTCAAGACTAGGAGACTGTGGTGTGCTGAGCACGTCTATGGAAGAGAGAAGGGATCAAACTGAGAGAAGTGTCCGAGAAGAAATCCGAAAGGTGGAGACATTTGGGCAGACCGAAAATAAGATGGAGAAACCATGTGGCCAAGGACCTTCAGGTATTTGAAGCAAGGGAAGAGGATACAAAGAACAGAACGCTGTGGAAGAAGCTACTTGAGAAGCTACAAACCGACTGCGTTTGGTGCGGCCAGAAGAGCAGGAGAGTAAATAAGTAAAATTATTGTTTCTTCAATAACTGTGATACCAGAATATTGTGTTTGTGAAACCATGATCCGATATAAGAGAGCCGGGAAGTCCTAAACTCATAGGTTGATTAAATAAAAAAATATAACTCTATAACTACCATTGTGGGCAAACCATCTAGGCGTCAGAAATAGTAGCCACGCTATGTAATGGAAAACCAGCCAGTAATGTGAAAACAAAGGAAACCTCCAGTTTCCGGTGGTCAACCCACAGGGGATTTCCAAGCTAACAATACAGTAATACATCACTTAATTGACAGCATGGTATCCCACGATGATCACAGATCGTGTTGATAAGAAATCGACAAAAGTGTAAATACTGATACTATGGTTTCAACAACGTGACACTAATATCAGTTCACGAGAGCACGAATCTAGCAGATGCATATGGTACCGTGACCTTTAACAAGGTCATCTCCACAAACTGAAGCAAAATATTTTTCGAGCTACCAGACAAAATGAAACTGTTTTCTGCGCTGTGACTCAAAATAGGAAATTCTCTTTCATAGACGTCTCTAATCAAATGGTGTTCAAGCTATGTGCCCATAAAATGGAAGCATTTAAGCGATACTAGTTGTAATTACATTCTCGCTGTCACAAAACAAATACAAGTACGATATTACAGTCCCTACTCTCTTACATTACCTGCGAATAGGTCAGCTGCCTGCAAATTTTGCAGATTCGCTGTTTACAAATCTCCAAAGCAACCGTCACAAGCTTCAAATGATTCTTTGATACGAAGCAAAAGTCGCTATTGCATGCAATTCCGTGTCACCACTTACTCCCCTTCTACAGAGCACACGATTTCGTGTTGACTACAGACGTTATCCACATGATACCGTTATAGTGCTAGGCAACGACACATGATCCTCCTGCGATTCTGCATTGTTGAGAACGCTTGATATTAATCAACAAGGTCGACAACTCCAGACAACTTGACAATGTCACAATGTTTTAACGTTTATTTTGCGTTACATGATTTCTATAAATGTGACAGTTTACGGTAGTAAAGTAGAGTTTCTTCGTAAAATTCTGATGTAACTAGACCCACTTCCGCAGTCGAGGTTGCTCATAAACACTTGTGCGGCGGCGCTTGACTTGAAGGTACGCCGGTTCGAATTCTGTTGGTTGAAAATTTTCACTGCTAGTAAGTCTCAGCCCGAGGAGGAGAGCCAGTAACGTTAAGTTCCTGATCATAAATCTTTGCGAAAATGACCTGGAGTAAGTTAAAAAAAAAAAAAAAAAAAAAAAGACACTGAGCACTATGGGACTTAACGTCTGTGGTCATCAGTCCCCTAGAACTAGAACTACTTAAACCTAACTAACCTAAGGACATCACACACATCCATGCCCGAGGCAGGATTCGAGCCTGCGACCGTAGCGGTCACGCGGTTTCAGACTGAAGCGCCTAGAACCGCACGGCCACACCGGCCGGCAGTAAATTCCAAACCTCTGCGCATTGTCTCATGTCGTGAGAGCTGGTGACACTGTTGATAGGGGTACGTTAGGTTTGCGGGTCGATTTGGTGCTATGTGGGAGGCTTTCACCCTCTCTCTTCCCTTAATACGTAACAGTAAACCCACGACGTCACGTTATACAGGCACTCATTGCAGTCGTCAACGCGACGCAGATATACACTTGACATTTCGTAATAGGTTGGAGGAAGACAAGGCAAACCACCTCCTCTCGGAGCTTGCCTAGAACGGCGATGCAGTAGTCCTACGTCTTCTCTCCTAGACTCTTTCCCAGAGAGGCGTTAGGGTGAAGTTCCTGATCACCAGTCTTGGGGAAAATGTCCTGTGACTACTTTGACATGATGAAGTGGTCTGCAGCATAAATATTCGTCTAAAAAGCTATTATTGTGCCACAACCTAACTAAAGCAAAAGCTTTCCCATTAAAAATAGTTATATTTGAAAGCTGTTAGTGACGACTCTGCTTCAAAATGTGTAACGAATGAAGCGGCCATAACATTTAACCGTCAGCCACGTTTTCTGTTATTAGATATTCCTGCAGTAGCTAGAACTGAGGCAGTTGGAGCACACAGATATGCGCCAGTATTTTTATATTTCGATCAATACAAAGACGTGCTATATGATGCGCTACTCGAGAAAAGTCTCCTATATGATCCTCGCCATATGCTCCATCTGCACCAATATCTACGTCTGCATTTACATCATTACCCTGTAATTCACAATTAAGTCACTGTCAGAGGGTTCACCGAACCACCTTCAATTCACTCTCGAAAAGCGCGCGAGAAAAACGAAGGCTTCAGTCTTTCCGTGCGAGCTCAGATTTCTCTTATTTTATTACGAGGATCATTTCCCCCTTTGTATCTGGGTGCCAACAAAAATATTTCCATACTCTTGGGAGAAAATTGGTGATTGAAATTTCATGAGAAGATCCTCCGGCAACGAAAAACGCCTTTGTTTTAATGATTGTCTTCCCAGTCCGCTTATCATATCCGTAGCTCCGTGGCACTCTCTCCCATATTTCCCGGTAATATAAAACGAGCTGCCCTTCGAACTTTTTCGATGTCCTCCGTCAGTCCTCACTGCTGAGGATCCCACACCGCACAGCGATAGGTACTCCAGAAGAGGCCGGGCAAGAGAAGTGTAAGCAGTCCTTTTAGTAGACCTCTTGCCTTTTCTAAGTGTTCTGCAAAAAATTGCAGTCTTTGGTGTGCTTTCCCCAAAATATTATCTATGCGATCGTTCCAATTTACATTATTCGTAACTGTAATGCCTACGTACTTAGTTGAATTTACAAACTTTAGATATGTATGATTTGTCGTGAAGCCTAAATTTAGCGGATTTCTTTTAGTCATGTAGATGAGGCCATACTTTTCATTATTTAGAGTCAACTGTCACTTTTCACACAATACAGATATCTTGTCTATATGATTTTTCAATTCATTTTGATCATCTGAAACAAGACGCACCCCAGATCCAGGAAAGACATGATATTTTTCTTTGACTTCAAGGGCCCGCTGCTCATTGACTGTCTGTGACACTTCACCACAATTAACGCATAGTGGTACGTGGACAGTTCGCAAAAACTGAAGCTCGCCAGAAAGTTCAAACGCCCAGGAATATTGAAGGACGGCATCGATCTGTTACAGGCTAATGTACACCCATATGTTGCCAAAGTTGTTTCAACTACGAAGCAGATGTGTTGCTGGGAAGGCCTTACACATCCTCCATACAACCTCGATCTCTCCCGATGTGGATTGCACAATTTTGGAGCCGTCGATTTGCTGCGGACGAAGGTGCATGCCTGTATACAGTAGTGGTTTCGTAGACAACCGCAAACATTTTTTCATGAAGGCGTTGACCGACTTGTCTCACAGTAGGATAAATGTATTAACACATAAGGAGATTACATTTGAAATAACGAACAGTTTACGTACCTTTCTTACACTGTCTCTTTTTAATTTAACTCTCCGATATGTTTTGGACAGGACAGACTTGCACTTTGGTTTACTGAACGACATAGCTTATTACATGTGACAACAGGCACATGAACAAGAGCAAAACACCGACAGAATCAGCTAAGGATGAGTGTTCAGTCATCCAGGGACACCATTTGAGTCCTGAAGAAGATCCCAACGGAGGGATCGAAACGACGAACGTTGAGAAAGAATATGACGCAGCCCAACTGATCAGAAGATTTTACCATCAACAAATAAGGAAGTTATTCATGACCTTCCGGAGCATATCAACTCGCTTAAAAGCCTAGACCTCATGCGAGGAAGAGATATGAGATGGGACTACTGAAGCACAGCTTGAGAGATTGCGTCACTTAACATGTCGATATGACTGGAAACATGAAATAAATACTGACGTACTCTGCGATGAAGACAATGAATATCGTTATAGAACCACTTAAAAAGTTCTCTTGCACTTTAGTGGAGCACTGCGTGCTCAAGAGAGACTGTACTTACTGGCTGCCTACGTTGTAATTTCGGCAGTTGTTTGCAGCATAGAGCTACTAGTATTGCATGATCAGTTGAAGCTTACGCCGTTCCTCTATTTTACTAGTCACTTACCATAACCTGGTTGCAAATCTGCTGGTCGTTGACAAGTGGGAAGTCGTCCTTCTGCACAGTTCTAGTACTCATCAATGTGATTATCACTTCATAGTGTGCAGATACATCATTCTCACGATTCAGAACGGTTTGTCGTTGCTTGGAGATTCGAAAAACTGAGCCCACATTCGTGGCTTTGATATGAACTCGATTGTACTTGCTCTTGTGTAGACTGCAGTATCTGAATACTTTCCGTTTGTTTCATTATAATCCTGCCGCCTTGTGACACTTTACTGGAAGTGAGGAGGTATGGAGCGGACTGTCTGATGTGGTAAGGGGCGAACGCAGCGGAATTCTTGCCGAGCTAACGAAATTAAAGCCAGATCGGCCACTCCAGTTTAATTAACTCCCGCTTAGCTTAATGAATTCTGGCCCTACGTAACTTAGTCCTTTCCGTCAGCTAACGGACAAAATTCTCACCTATTCGTCCAGCTAACCTACTACCCTGCTCACGTAATGTCGTAGAATAATGTGACTGTTCAGTCTGGGGAGGAGGGAAAAGTCTTCCTTTCATAGCACCAGGGTAGCTACAGTTACAGCACTAATAGTTTAACGGTGGGATTTTCCAGGAACATTTATTGCTTTTATTAACACGATTTATTTCCCTAAAGACTGAAAGCTATGTAACCTTGTCAAGCTAGTGTCAGAGAAAATAATATTGTTCTGGAAACTAAGAAACGAATAGAAATCTTAGATTTGTATATTAGTAATGTGACGCCAACAAACAAACACGACCACAGTCGCATCCAATGTGACACACCTAAGGCTCTCATGTTATCTCGTACGTAGCACTTCACGTGAGGATTCGAACACACTAAACCTTCTAAATGCACATCCGGACTACTGCATCTCTTTTGTTTCCCAAAATATAATCTGACGCATTACAGGACTTTTCTTCTGAGTGTTGTTTAACACGTCGAAAAAATAATGTTTTTGTTTGTTTCCGAGTCCGGTTTCGTAAACTGACATACGGCTGGGACCGCGATGTGCTGACCACTTGCCCCTCCATATCTGCGTCCAGTGACGCCTGTGTGCCGAGGATGACACGGTGGCCGGTCGGTACCGTTGAGTCTTCATGGCCTACTCTATCGGATTTTAGATTTTTTAGTTTTTTTTTTGTTTTACTTTTTTTGTTTCCGTACGCGTCTGTAGATCTGTTGCACACTGAAATATCTGCGCAACAGTAGAGTAGCTCGCCACTAGAGGAACAAAAACGAAATTACATGTCCCTTTGAAAAAATTGGAGTATCGACCGGAATTCTTTTTCTGCATTTTAAGGACAACAACGCTCCAACAGTTCATGCTGAACTGATGGAAGTGTAAGGCAGCAATCCACCAACGTACGAAACGATGGTCAAGTGATGTAGATGTTTCCATTGTTTTCAAACTAGTCTGGCTGACATCAAAACTAAGTGGCAAACTGCGTCCCTGCGAAGAACTGGAAATTAAGAGAGCAGAAGTAGTTGGTGTCCAAACACCGGCGAATCACAATCGAGAGGATGGTGTAGAAAAGTGAAAATTAGTCATGGGTCAGTTCTCAACATCTTGCACAACATTTAGAACATAATGAAAGTTACTTTCCTCTGGAAATTTTGTGTAGCTCCTCCAGCGATGTGTTGCGGTACAGTCTCTCAGGCACTTCAATTGATGTATCTGCTACCCCCCCCCCCCAAAAAAAATCTTACTTTATTTTTTCGATGTGACAACAAACTATCAAACTATATCTCTCGTATTGCTTCTTTCTGTGCGAAGTTATCCAAGCCATAGGAGACATTCCTTCTTCGTATTTTGGCATTACATAGGATGCTTTCGGAATCGATTTATTTTTATATCTCTTTAGAACTTGACCATAATTCTTAACATTCTCCGGTAGCCTAACATTTCTAAGGCTTCCTATTTCTTTTCTTTTTCGTATTTCCGACAGTCCCCGTTACACTTACATGCAAACTTTGTTCGAGACACACAATTTCGGGAACTTCTCCCTGACTTCCATATCAACTGAAAGTGCCTGCTCTTCTTTGAGAAAAAACCTCAAATCGTACTGATAAAAGACAAGTCAGTGCAGTGCTCGTTGCTTTCACGAGATTACAAAATATATTACAAATTATGAATTTTGCCACTTATAAAATAAATAAAAAATGTTATTTTAAATATGTTAATTACTCTATCTGTATGATGGTTATTGTGATTGCAATTGTATTTGCTTATCTGGAACGTGGACGTTTAATTATTCGGTATCAGACGCTTGACAATGGCTTTTTCGTAAAGGCAATGTTACTCGTAGTTGACCGTGAAATAAAACTGAAATAATCGGACTTCGTAATTAAATCGTTTCCAAAGACTGCTGCGGTAGGTGCGGACTCATAATCTAAATCTCAATATTACAATAATTTGCCAGCCATGCCAATACGTCGTACAGAGGTGATTGTCTACTAAACATAAAAAAGTTACACAGTTAGTTAAATCAGATATATTCAATGAATAAGCCTACAGTTCATAATCCTACTTACTTTTATAAATATATATTCTTTACAGAATCGAGTGCCTAGTGTGGTTGCAACTCGCAGTATTCTTCTATAACATGAAATATGGCGGTGTGCCAGACAATAAAATAAAATACGTGCTTCTCGCACCACTTCAACCAGAGCTCTCTCTTTCTTAATCAAACATAAGAGTAACGTAATTGTGCTTTTGTTTTATCAGCGACACAGCGCTGCAGTTGTGTGCCATAGGCTTTATTTATTTGTCACTGATTAGTTATTTAATTAATATTTCGCGTTTCCGAGGAAACTCACGCTCGGCATGCAAATGTGCCTTTATATTGCCCCCTGAATTGCGAGGCGAAAGGACACACCTGCAGGCGAGCAATTCACCTAAAGGCACAAGAAAATCTAAGTTATCTACAACTATTTACATGACTTACATTACACATTATACACATTATATACAAAATTTGAATGACGCGGGTGCGCCGTAAAAGTTCTAATGTTGGCAGATAGAGTGCGCGCATGCGCAGAAGCGTCTGTGTAACTGCGGCACTGCCGTTATATCGTACAGTTAGATCACGCGGCACAGTATTGCAGAGCATATTGTTCGTGTGCGCGCGTTTTTCAGTCGTTGCACAAAGAAAATATTCAACCAGGATTACATACGAAGACTACATTCTATGACAGGTAACTTAGTTTTAAATTTACAATATTTGTTATAACACAATACAACTTAGATTGTTGAATGTTCTTAGTTACATAGTATTGTTTTGAAATACTTCAAAGAAAAATGTCCGTATTTTTCAGGTGCGTTGACCTATACACATCGTGTCGTTATTACAGTTCATATTCATCCGCTGCACAATAATTTTTTACAGGTTAGTATCGTCGTGGTAAAGTTTTTTGATCACAGTAACATCGTTGTATAACAACGTGATTAATACATAAGCGTGTCCATTTCTCATTTCCATTATAGTCGTAGTGATGCAGTTCGTTGTGACTAAAAGCATTGCTTATTACAGATCAGACGTGACCCGTCGAGTAATTGGTCCACGTGCAGTTCGTTTTTTACATTCCGTGGAAGCTTGGTTGCAGAACCTCGGACGGCACATAGCTGGCGTCGATCCTTGGACAGTCCAGGTAAGAGTGTCCGTCACATTTCGAGAACATTTCATTCCCTGAAGTTCCAACCAAAATTCTTCCACCCGTCGTGTTGTTTTCTGGACAGGCACTTTGTGTCCATTTAATTCAGTTAACATCTTGAAGTTGGGTACTGTAGTAATGTCACTAGACGATGCACGAATTATGCACTTCACATTTTCAGTTTTTTGCTGAATATAGCTCACCTAAATGTTCGTAGTTATTAATCAAGGAAATCGTTCACCGCGTTTACATAGATATGCTGCATAATGAATGGCATTAACAGTTTCTTTCACATAGGTTTCCGCGTAGTTGCAGAGTTAGCAATGTTCGTTAATGTCCGTGAACAGTGGTTCACTATGCAATGTCTTTTTGGCACTCGCTTTGTTCAAATTTTTACATAGTAACAGTTACACTATACATCAGTTAAAAAAAAAAAAGTAATTATACATACACACGTCACATATTTTCTTAGCATAAACATAATATAGTTGCACATAAACATGTTTACATCATCATTACATAGCTATAGGTTATTACATTGTGTCACGTTTGATTACATGAATTGTCGATATTTACATCCTCTTTAGCGGATTTGCTGGGATATTATCGATGTTTTTTGTGATGTCATCTGAAATTAAGATAGGTTAGACACAACATTCATTACATCAGTAGGCAAGACCAGGCGTTTTCACTACTCAATAAATATTCAAAATAGTAAGAGAGAGAAAATGTTCGATTCCTCGCGTTTTGTGCGTGTGTGTAGAGTGTCTGTGTGGCCTTGACTACTGATAGATGCTTTTCGTGTTGAGAGATGTGCGTCTAATCTATTTCTCAAAGTAAAAGATCGCTTCACAGATGACGTCTGTCAGTTCGTCAGGTGTCACACCAAGTCAGTGGTACCTTCAGTAACAAATGTTCCGTGAAAAATTAATATGTCATCTACTTCGTACTCATCATAAATCTGTAGCACTCAAACGACGCAACGCTAAGTGGCGTCTGCTATATGAAGGACCTTATATAATTGTTAACATACCGCATCCTGGTGCGTATCTGTTACACGTCCTAGAACTAACAAAATTATTGGGCTATACGCACACCGAGATCTTAGAGCATTTCATGCTGAATAATGTCAAAGTCATACCCATCAAAATATTGCTAAGCAACTCGAAAAACTCTGTTGTTACAACACAGATAATAAGTAGTATAGAAATTTTCATTTCAGCGGTTCCAGTGACGCAGTTGAAGACAGAAGAACTCTTCTTTCAGCGCGCGCCTCCACCTGAAAGACGGAATATTAAAGTAAAATTTATGATTACGTAGCAACTACGAGTAACATTGCCTTTACGAAAAAGCCATTGTCAAGCGTCTGATACCGAATAATTAAACGTCCACGTTCCAGATAAGCAAATACAATTGCAATCACAATCACCATCATACAGATAGAGTAATTAACATATTTAAAATAACATTTTTTATTTATTTTATATTGGCGACCGTGACAGGACGTTGTTCAGTTGTGATTGTCTACTAAACATAAAAAAGTTACACAGTTAGTTAAATCAGATATATTCAATGAATAAGCCTACAGTTCATAATCCTACTTACTTTTATAAATATAAATTCTTTACAGAATCGAGTGCCTAGTGTGGTTGCAACTCGCAGTATTCTTCTATAACATGAAATATGGCGGTGTGCCAGACAATAAAATAAAATACGTGCTTCTCGCACCACTTCAACCAGAGCTCTCTCTTTCTTAATCAAACATAAGAGTAACGTAATTGTGCTTTTGTTTTATCAGCGACACAGCGCTGCAGTTGTGTGCCATAGGCTTTATTTATTTGTCACTGATTATTTATTTAATTAATATTTCGCGTTTCCGAGGAAACTCACGCTCGGCATGCAAATGTGCCTTTATACACTGTGCGCAAGGATAACATCGGCACCGTGAAGTTAGTCAACTGGTTATACAGCAGGTTATGTGTCATTTTTTGTAGGTAGTCTAACTTGAAAAAGCTGCAGCACAAGTTAAATGATCCTGAAATTTAAGTCAAGTCTGCATATCACAGGAGTTTTTTTTCTCTGTAAGTTTTATGGAACTAACAATAAAATCTGCAGAAAGCAAAGTTACCTAAATCTTCAACAAAGTTGCCCAAGAATTACGCCGACACTGTGGGAGGTACCCTTAATTTATCTGGAAGACTGCATGGAGAATAAAGCAACAAGAACCTAATCTGCGCAGCTCGCGATTTCAGAGTTAAAAAAGCCCAAAAGTACACATTACAGTACGTCAACACAGCAACACATGCTACGTATTATGGACACACAAGTGAGCGAGCTGATTAGAACGTGGATCACGATGTCAAACTCACGTTGCCTCGGGAACAGCAAACAGCACCAGCCGGCCACCGGTACCAGATATCCACAAAATGACATCTGAAGACAGCAGTCGGGTGCTGATTGACTCCAGCTTCCTTCTCACTCGCCATCTCAAAACTCTACTTGGAAGGGACGATTAATGCTGTTGCCAATGTGATAGGCGAGAATTATTGCAGAATGAAACATCTGATGCATATTTTTAAACATGAAGTTGGTACTGGGCCAAAGCAGTGTATTCACCATTGGCCAGTTTTCTGTGCAAAGAACACTATCCATAGTGACGCAATAGTATTGGTTGACCCAGATTTTTAGGACGAATGCAATTGATCCTCCCACATTGTTCACACAGTGCTATGGCGTCGTGGTTAATTATTCTCTGGAAGCTGTGGGGCGGCCACAGAATTCACTGACCACAGGGAGTGCAGGAAGCTGTCCAGAATTCAAAATCTGCAGAGGAGGTCGCTATGCAACTCCCACGAAACTGTCCCTTTCCGGAAAGGACACACTCTTGACCTAATGAGGTTCACTGACTGCCTTCTGCCGACAAAACAGGCTACTGATTACTAGGCTGCGCTTGTGAGCACACCGCTCCAGTATACCGGTACTCATTGAAATAATCACGAAAAAGTGACGCTGTAACTTAATATCACATAGATGTAGGAGACAATAACGTTGTATCATGACAGTAACACCACACAATATTTGATAGAACTACAGCTCTTTTACTGAAGAAAGCCTCTTTTGCTGCACCAAGCTACTTCTGATATCTTAGTTGGTTCAGCCCCACTGTGACGCTCTCCGATTTTGTTGTTAAACTAGTCGCTGCTTTACTTTATACAGCTCGTAATCACTGCTGTGACGTACAGCAAATAATCAACAGCCATCATGACACAGTTAATGTGAGCCTTATTTAAGGATACAATCCAAATTATGGATTCTTCTATACAGAAAAACTCATCACTATTTATTAAATAACTCAATTACTGTGGTTTAGTACGTCGGTGTAGCACTTGCTGAGGATTTGTATCTGTCAGGCAAGTTTGCTTCGTTCGAGTTCACTGAGATTCCTGGCTATCAGCGGAAATGAACTACCTGTGTCAATCACCTCTCTGAGAATTAAGGTATCAGGTGGCTGGTCACTGTGAGACAATTTTTTTCATCCTCTACCCTGAAAGGCAGACCTCCTTGTTCATGTCCTGACCACTTGTAGAGTGAGGGCTTCTGTTTCTTTTTTTCTCCCATCCAAATACCAGGCGATCTGAGGCA
The DNA here is from genome assembly GCF_021461385.2 of Schistocerca piceifrons. Taxonomy (NCBI): domain Eukaryota; kingdom Metazoa; phylum Arthropoda; class Insecta; order Orthoptera; family Acrididae; genus Schistocerca; species Schistocerca piceifrons. Next base: position 58,984,722 of record NC_060142.1, read on the forward strand.
AGGGCACCTAAAATACGAAAATGTGGAATTTCCAATTTCGTCAAATGCTTTAAAACCAAGGGAAATTTTCCGCAAATCTTGATCAGAAGGGAAAGGGAAGGCGTACCTATTTTCAATTGAATTCTGGGGCAGTATAGTTATGAATGCTTAAACTATGAGTAAACGTGTTTCCGTACGTGCGTAACTTGTTTCGGTGATATAAACTTGAGCACCCTGGTGGTGCAAGCGCAAATAGCGCCTCAGACTGTCAGCAACGAGAAGGGTGAGCCGCAGCCAGTCTTGAGCGCAAAGAACCGCCAAATCTGGAGTGGCAGTATTGGTCTGTCTGGAGGACTGCATTATACTCCTACCACCAAGATTCTTGGCGGAGATGGACCTAGTTTTTCAGAAGCGACACCATGTGCATGATGTGTCGTGGAAAGGGTCTACAACATGGACACAGTTGATTTCGAAAACAATGATGCAAACTAACGTCTCAGCCTACTAGAAAACTGTGTATATAAAAATTTTATTTCCTGTTCATAAGGTGTCAGAGAAATTAATGTTCGTTTTGTCAAGGAAGACTGTTGTGACTGTGTTTAATGCGCTAGAGTGTTTAGTTCTCTTATACAAAGTCACTGGATTTCGTTAAGATACAAGCGCTTTTTCGGAAGTGAATGTGAAAATAATACAAGCACTTCACAGGGACTGCTTTACAGATTCTGAACAGTTTGTTGTTTTTCAAGTGTGTGGTAAGTATGAATGTACTTATTGCGCAGATTCCCTACAAAATGAAATTCGGTGTCGTCTTTATTTTGTTAAGGCAGATGTGTCAACAAGCCGACCCTGCTACCGCGGGGTAAAAGCTAGCAAGAAGAGGAAGAAGAAGAAGAAGAAGAAGAAAATACCGCTGCCAAACTGCATTAGATTGTGGAGATATCTCAAATAGTTTACTCAAATTATAACAACCTACTGTTTATAACAGATGATGTTCTCGAATTCATATGTTTCCAATGTGTACGTTCGCATAAAAGAAATTCTGTTTCAGTGTAACGAACTAACTGTGTGGATGGAATGGAAATGAAGTTCCCTGCTTCTTGGCAGAGCGTAGGGGGACGATGCGGGAGACCCGCACCGCCGTACTAGGCAAGGTCCTAATGGAGGTGGTTTGCCGTTGTCTTCCTCCTACTGTAATGGGGGAAGATAACACAATAACACCCAGTCATCTCGCGGCAGGTAATATTGCTTGAATTGCCCCACTTACGAATGAAATGTGATTCCTTGAAACTTTAGATTACGATCGGATCGTTTAGTACACCGGTAAACAACGTAAGCTGGCATTTTTTTTATGAAGCAACACGTTCAAAACTGGGCAGGGGCACGACTGACTGACGTCACGGGGAAGTATCACCGTAGTGAACTATGGAGGTATGTTTGCGGTGAACCCGGTGCTTTGGGCTGGTTAAGATGGGGGACATCGTCTTCAAGTTTCTGACGTAAAGTCATCTGCCTTCTTTTTTTACCTTCGTGGATTAAATGTGTAGAATAGAAGTATTTATGGAGTGAGCATTCAGATGCACAGAACTGATTTTGTGCTGTCAACGTATGTTGCCACAGTGATAGTGTGATCTTGGGATGGCGTGGATTTGTCCGTAACGCACTCTATACATTTTGAATGTTGTCGTATCGCTTGTGTAGACAGATTTCCTTCATAGGTGTTCTGGATTTTGTATAGGAGTTTTATAGACACCATAACAATTTGCTTTTGGTACCTGAAATAAACTGGGCTGTTAGCTTTGATGAGCAAAATGAATGGGTATCACATCACGTCGGCGTGTATTGACACTGTTAGTCTCGTCATTTTAGGTCAATTCTCTTAGTCCATGTCGGCATATAGTATCGGAATTGAGAAACTAACAACGACAGAGGTTATTAACGGCAAAAGCAAACTTCATGACGCATGTCCTTGCCGAGTTTTGTTTGGTAAAGTGCTGAGAAGTGAAACAATATTTCAGAACATCGACATTTATTTACTAGAGGAAATATTTACGGAAACTCGTCAAACGACAGCTATAAGGAATAAATGAAGCCTGCTTACCTTATATATTTTTTCTTAATGTTATAAACAAATTTATTACCTTCATTAAAGCTGAACGTTTCACTTAAAATGTTATGTAACTGAAATTGCTTCGTCATCTTATATTCTTATTTACATGCGTTGTGGGCGTCAGCTCTGTTCTGTTATCGTAAAACCTAAATAATTTTTGCTTTCAGACATCTGACGTCCCCGGCCGCGGTGGTCTAGCGGTTCTAGGCGCGCAGTCCGGAACCGCGCGACTGCTACGGTCGCAGGTTCGAATCCTGCCTCGGGCATGGATGTGTGTGATGTCCTTAGGTTAGTTAGGTTTAAGTAGTTCTACGTTCTAGGGGACTGATGACCACAGATGTTAAGTCCCATAGTGCTCAGAGCCATTTGAACCATTTGAACCATCTGACGTCGCTAGTGCAACACCGCCCAATGGAAAAAATATCCATGCTGTCATGGAACATTTGCAATTTCCCATGAAACAAAGCATAATAATAATAATAATAATAATAATAATTGCGAACACACAAAGCATGAAATCCGCAACTATAGCACGAGTGAGTGTGGCGGAAATAGGTTAACTTATGATGTTAGCACACGACAATAGGTTAAAACTTTGTTACTGAGAAATTTTTATGTGCTGCAACGTGATGTGATGGTCCGTTGATGATGCATTTGATATGCATTGTGGAATGTTTTGACGTGATGTGATGTGACGTGACATGTTGTGACGGCCAATGTGATTTGGGGTTAGACAGCGTCGTGACGTCCCGTGACAACTGCAGATTAATGTTGACAACATGCGCAGTACGCAGCGCTCACTCCAGACATATTTGTACTCTATGATGAAATACAGAGGTGTGTGTCAGTGTCATAGACCACAGATGACATAGACTGCACGTGACGTCATTTTTCTGAAACCAACATCTAAGCCAATTTATAACATTTTTTACAGATCAAATGTTGTACTGTTGTGCTTTCTACTAGAAGCAGAAGTAAAGACCTTCACATATGCTCAGATAAGTTGTTTTTGTGTCCTACAGATTAGGTAAAGTGACGAAAATGTCAGTTGTATAAGTGAATTACTTTAAAACACTTTTAGAGGTATTTCCATAAGTTAAAAGTTATGATGGATGTTGATCCTTGGATGTAAAACATATATCGTTTCGGTATCGCTACTAGATTAAGCAAAAGTCAGAAAACGTGTGCGCTTATTTTGCGTAAATACCTGATATTATGCACGTAAACCAATTTCCTTTCTTACAAAGCACACTAAAACGTTTCACGCATATCCTTCTGGGATCGTACGAAAACTAAAGCTGCGTACGAAATTGTTGTCTTCCACACCTGTGTAAGCGGTGAACTACGAGAATTTACAGTGAAAAAAAAATCAAGTACTCACTAAAGAACAGTTAATCTATCACTTGTTAAAAAGAACTGTCAACGCTTTTCAACTTGACCACATGTACAAACTATAAGCACTGCTTTATTATCAGGAATTTTGAAGAAAATACGTTAACTGCACTACTACATGTGTAGGAGTTGTACTACAGTTCGTCGAATTGTCAAAGTGAGTGCTTTATTTCAGCTATAAATGAGTAACTGTCAGCTCCACCTCACGCAGCCCGAAATGACAGGAAATCTGCCTTTTGTCCCGAGTCACGTGACTTAGATATTGGTTTCAAGCCTTAACGAGGCAGAGATAGGGACATGAGCGGTATATATTATACACACATCAAAAAAGTTTTGAATCACCCCAGTTCCGAGAACTTCTGAAGATACACGTTGACTGTGGATATTGTATCACAGACGCAGTCGCTTTGATTGTTCAGAGATGCTAGTAAACCCGCCCAAGATGTAAACAACCGTGCATGAGCAACGCCTATTAGACGGAGGAGGCCCGATAACCGATCAGTTCCAGGCATTCCACCACGAAGGAGGTACACGGCTCGTGTTGTCTGCAGTTCAACCATGCCTAGACGGTCGATGCCGCGGTTCGATCGCGTCCGCATTGTTAATTTGTCCCAGGAAGGGCTCTCAAGAAGTGAAGTGTCCAGGCGTCTCGGAGTGAACCATAGCGTTGTTGTTCGGACGCGGAGGAGATACAGAGAGACAGGAATTGTCGATGTCATGCCTCGCTCAGGCCGCCCAAGGGCTGCTACTGCAGTGGATGACGGCTACCTATGGATTATGTCTAGGAAGAACCCTGACAGCAATGCCACCACGCTGAATAACGCATGAGGCGCAACTTCAATCCCCACGTTCATGGCGAGGTCCATCTTTGCAACCACGGCACCATGCAGCGCAGTAAAGATGGGCCCAACAACATGCCAAATGGACCGCTCAGGACTGGCATTACGTTCTCCTAACCGATGAGTGTCGCATGTGACTTCAACCAGACTATCGTCGGAGACGTGTTTGGAGGTAACGCGGTCAGGCTGAACGCCTTGGACACACTGTCCAGCGAGTGCAGCAAGGTGGAGGTTCCCTGCTGTTTTGGGGTGGCTTAACGTGGGGCCGACGTACGCCTCTGGTGGTAATGGAAGGCGCCGTGACGGCTGTACGATACGTGAATGCCATCCTCCGACCGATAGTGCAACCATATCGGCAGCACATTGGCGAGGCATTCGTCTTCAAGGACGACAATTCGCACCCCTATCGTGCACATCTTGTGAATGACTTCCATCAGGATAACGACATCGCTCGACTAGAGTGTACAGCATGTTCTCCAGACATGAATCTTATCGAACATGCCTGGGATCGCTGTTAATGGACGACGCGACGCACCAACCACTCTGACGGATCTATGCCGAGTCGCCGTCGAAGAGTGGGACAATCTGGATCAACAGTGCCTTGATGAACTTGTGGATAGCATGGCACGACGAATACAGGCGTACGTCAGTGAAAGAGGACGTGCTACTGGGTATTAGAGGTACCGGGGTGTATACCAATGTGGACCACCACATTTGAAGGTCTCACTCTGTGGTGGTACAACATGCAATGTGTGGTATTCCTGAGCAATAAAAAGGGCGGAAATGATGTTTATGTTGACCTCTATTCCAATTTTCGGTATAGGTCTTGGAATCGAGGTGATGCAAAACTTTTTTTGATGTGTGTATATGGTGTATGGTACGTGTATGCAATTTTACGCAAACATCTTTGAGTTTGGTGGAAATAGCGCATATCTTTGAACTTGAAGCACTTTTTCTTTTTTTAACCTGAGGTCATTTTATGCAGTTCAGTTTCTGTTAATCCAATTTTTAGTCTGTGTGTGTGTGTGTGTGTGTGTGTGTGTGTGTGTGTGTGTGTGTGTGTGTGTGTGTGCATATGTGGAATGTGATTAGTTGAAAAAATGGAGTTTTTTATACTTAAAAAAAATAGATGTGTAGGTTTGCATACACAATTCTGTATGTCTTTGTACGTAAATAAGGCTTATCTTTGACCTTGGTGTTATTTTTAATATTACGGCAGTGGTACATATCAGTGCATTATTATTTTTAACTTTCAAGTGAAACCTATGATAATTTTTATACTGCATTTCTGCAGTCTTTCTTCTGGCTCATTTTAATACTACTATCTGATTGGAAAGACGAGAATTGGGTTGTAAAACACAATTGAGCTAGTTGTATATTTCTTAAATTTATTTCATTTATTGATTTATTTATTGTATTTATTGGTTAAAGCGTCACTGACAAGACCCATGATATTACTGGTAAGAATGACGACGTCACTGACAATGAGGATGAAATTCTGTACAAATAATTGTAGCACAACTGTGACTTTTTTTTCCAGAATGCCCATTACGCATTTACTTAGGGTTGCAGCATTGAGGCTAGATCTCTGACCACTTTGTAGTTATACATACTGATCGCAGCCTCTCAGCCTGTAAGTTTTAACTGACGTAAGATTTGAGCTATTATCAAAAAGCCTTCCAAGTGTTCGTTACTGACAACGAAGCAAATAAGAAGTTAAACTGACACACACACATCGCTGAAGTGCGTCAATTGAAGTGGGAAGAAACACGCCATTAATCTTTCTCCTGCAAAATATGCGTCACAACAGTATCAGAAATCAGTTAAAAAGTCCAGCAGAAGAAGTGAATAAAAGTATGTGATGTGTTTATCGCCCTCCGGCGAGAGAGACAAGCGCCTCCATTCGTTCTCTGGAGAGAAAAAAAATAGATCTTTGGAACTGCGCCGTTCCTCATCTGCCGCCCTCGCAAGTGGGTGCGCGGCAGAAAGTACCGACCTGTTGATGCGTGGAAGGCGCGTGGCGGAGACGGATGGAGTCCCCAGCTCCCAGGCACGCCGAGACGATACAGCGTCCCAGGGCAGCGCGCTGTCAGCCTGCGACGATGTCCCCCATGGGGCGGGGGGAAGCGCCTCAGTCCTGAAAGGCGGGCCAAACTTTTGCGGCGCGGGCGCGTCCGCGGCCGGGCCATCCATCAGCTGCAAGTTGGCCGCCCTGTCACACGTAAGCTGCAGCAGAAATACTCCCGGACAACTGGCCCTCCACCCTTGTGTTTATAGGCAGCCGTTGATGGATCGCTTCCGCTACTCGAGCGTGTAATCCGAATGAAAACAGTGACAAGTACGTACTTGTGACTTCTTGGGCTACAAAAATTTCATTGTCTGCGCTGCTATGGAACCGAACAGGTAGCTAAGGACACATCAACCCCCGTCCACAGTACGAGCAGCCCTTAGCGGCTCGCCATCTGACAAGTGTTCATGACGTCGCCTTTCCGACCGAGATCTTTTTTAATATGTGACCTGCAAGTACTGCATCTTTTCGAGTCCGTACAAACTTTAATTTTATTAATGTACTATATACCTAATGTTTTAGTACAGTTAGTCTAATTCTGAAGACGACGCTCATAGTAGCGTCGAAACCAGGTGAATTTTGACTTAATACTTGTGACCGAGGGCTTATTTGTTACAATACAAGGACACATCAAGTTTTAATATCAGTTGCTACTATTGATCAGAAACCAGATGGCAGTTATAAGAGTCGAGGGACATGAACGGGAAGCAGTGGTTGGGAAGGGAGTGAGACAGGGTTGTAGCTTCTCCCTGATGTTATTCAATCTGTATATTGAGCAAGCAGTGAAGGAAACAAAAGAAAAATTCGGAGTAAGTATTAAAATCCATGGAGAAGAATTAAAAACTTTGAGGTACACCGATGACTTTATAATTCTGTCAGAGACAGCAAAGGACTTGGAAGAGCAGTTGAACGGAATGGACAGTGTCATGAAAGGAGGGTATAAGATGAACATCAACAAAAGAAAAACAAGGATAATGGAATGTAGTAGAATTAAGTCGGGTGATGCTGAGGGAATTAGTTTAGGAAATGAGACACTTAAAATAGTACAGGAGTTTTGCTATTTGGGGAGCAAGATAACTGATGATGGTCGAAGTAGAGAGGATATCAAATGCAGACTGGCAATGACAAGGAAAGCGTTTCTGAAGAAGAGAAATTTGTTAACATCGAGTATAGATTTAAGTGTCAGGAAGTCGTTACTGAAAGTATTTGTATGGAGTGTAGCCATGTATGGAAGTGAAACATGGACGATAACTAGTTTGGACAAGAAGAGAATAGAAGCTTTCGAAATGTGGTGCTACAGAAGAATGCTGACGATTAGATGGGTAGATTACATAACTAATGAGGAGGTATTGAATAGGATTGGGGAGAAGAGAAGTTTGTGGCACAACTTGACCAGAAGAAGGGATCGGTTGGTAGGACATGTTCTGAGACCTCAAGGGATCACCAATTTGGTATTGGAGGGCAGCGTGGAGGGTAAAAATCGTAGAGGGAGACCAAGAGATGAGTACACTAAACAGATTCAGAAGGATGTAGGTTGCAGTAGGTACTGGGTGATGAAGAAGCTTGCACAGGATAGAGCAGCATGGAGAGCTGCATCAAACCAGTCTCAGGACTGAAGACCACAACAACAACAAATGTTGATCTAAGAAACGTTGTGAACATCTGTAACGTTCCTTCTCGTAGTCTGATGTCTTCCGTGACAATTGCTGCAGCATTCTTGAACATATTCTCAGCTCGAATATAACAAATTTCTTTGAGGCGGAAAAAACTTTCTGTCCACAGATTAGCACTGTTTAGTAAGCATCGCTCGTGCGAAACTCAGCTTGCCCTTTCTCACATGAGATATTGCGAACTATGGATGAAGGACAACAGGCGGATTCCATATTACTAGAACTCTGTGGCGTATTTGATACGGTGCCACTCTCCGACTGTTAACGAAGGCACAAGCATGTGGAACAGGTCCACAGATACGTGAGTGGCTCGAAGACTTCTTAAGAGACGGAACGTAGTATGTCGTCCTTGACGAGACTGTTCGTCATAGCCAACGGTCTCATGGGAAGTGCCCCAAGGATAGGACCGATATTATTTTCTATATACACATATGATATGGCGGGCAGTGGGGGCAGAAATCTGCTGTTGTTTGTTGATCATACTGAGATGTATGGGAAGATGTCGTCGTTGGGTGACTGTAGGAGGATACATGGTTGCAGGGGTAAAATTTTTAGTTGGCGTGATGAATGACAGGTAGCTCTAAATCCGGAAAAATGTAAGTTAATGCGGATGAGTAAGAGAAACAAACACATAATATTCGAATACAGGATTATTAATGAGCTGCCTGACACAGTCACCTCGATTAAATAACTAGGCGTAACGTTGTGAAGCAGTGTCAAATGGAATGAGCATATAAGGATTATGGTAGGGAGGGCGAATAGTCAACTTCGGACTATTGGGAGAATTTTAGGAAAGTGTGGTTCAAATGTAAAGAAGACTGTATATAAAACTCCAGTGCGACCCACTGTTGCCGGCCAAGGTGGGCGAGCGGCTCTAGGCGCTACACTCTGGAACAGCGCGACCACTACGGTCGCAGGTTCGAATCCTGCCTCGGGCATGGATGTGTGTGGTGTCCTTGGGTTAGTTTAAGTAGTTCTAGGGGACTGATGACCTTAGAAGTTAAGTCCCATAGTGCTCAGAGCCATATTTGACCCACTGTTGAGTACTAAAAATTCGAGTGTTTGGGATTAGAGCCAGGTCGGATTGAAGGAAGATATCGAAGCAATTCGGAGACGGGTTGGTAGATTTGTTACTGGTCCGAACAACAAGCAAGTGTTACAGAGATGATTCGGGAACTCAAATGGGGATGACTGGAAAGAAGGTGGCGTTCTTTTGGAGGAGTGCTATTGAGAAAATTTAGAGAACCGATATTTGAGGGTGCCTGATGAACGATTCTACTGCCGCAAAGTGATAAGTTTTTAGAGATTAGGGCTCGTGCGTAGGCATATAGACAGTCGTTTTGCCCTCGATCTATTTGCGAGTGGAACATGAAAGGAAAGGAAACTTCCTGGCAGATTAAAACTGTGTGCCCGACCGAGACTCGAACTCGGGACCCTTGCCTTTCGCGGGCAAGTGCACTACCATCTGAGCTACCGAAGCACGACTCACGCCCTGTACTCACAGCTTTACTTCTGCCAGTACCTCGTCTCCTACCTTCCAAACTTTACAGAAGCTCTCCTGCAAGGTTCGCAGGAGAGCTTCTGTAAAGTTTGGAAGGTAGGAGACGAGGTACTGGCAGAAGTAAAGCTGTGAGTACAGGGCGTGAGTCGTGCTTCGGTAGCTCAGATGGTAGTGCACTTGCCCGCGAAAGGCAAGGGTCCCGAGTTCGAGTCTCGGTCGGGCACACAGTTTTAATCTGCCAGGAAGTTTCATATCAGCGCACACTCCGCTGCAGAGTGAAAATCTCATTATGAAAGGAAATGACTAGCAGTGGTACAGGGTAGCCTCCGCCATGCACCATACGGTGGCTTGCGAAATATGTATGTAGATGTAGATGTAGAACTCTCATTTGCTGCCGCGACCAGTGTTATTCATTGTTAATGCCTTGAGATACACGAGACAAATCAACCGAAGTATTGCTACGTATTCTCCCTCCGAAACGTTTCTTTGCGCACCCACATTATTGCCCATTTCACACTGGGACACTGGTGATGTTCACATATACCGTCATGCTATGAGGGATAATCAAACAGTTAAAGTTCGAAGACCGTACAGTCCATAATGAGTATGCTAATCAGGCAGAATTGCCGTGAGCATTGAGGCAATGATCCCACCGGCGCACCAGATACTCGTCTCCTAAAACACCATGACCTTCTGCGTGAAAAAAAAAGTGGTTCAAATGGGTCTCAGCACTATGGGACTAACTAACCTAAGGACATCACACACATCCTTGCCCGAGGCAGGATTCGAACCTGCGACCGTAGCGGCCGCGCCTAGAACCGCTCGGCCACTCCGGCCGGCTGCGCCGTGGAGAACTCCGTAACTGCCTGCTCCATATCGCCGTCCAACTGAAATTGTCGACCCTTCATGGCCTTTTTCAAGGGACCGAAGGCGTAATAAGTACATGGGGAGAGATCAGGACTATAAGGTGTGTGCTTGACACTCTGCCAATTGAGTTGGCGTAACTTCTGCGTTATGACATTAGCGATATGCGAAAGTCCATTATCATGAAGCAGCAGAACCCCTTGTCGCACCATCCCTCAGCGGTGGGTTTCGGCAGACATGCAGCCCCGTACACATTCTTAAGCCTCCGATGGATGTCCGCCGGCGTTTGTCCATCGGCAGCCAAGAAAAGAATACCAGCCCTTTTGTCGTCTTTCGACGCATTTGAAAATAACGCCGCCATAGTTAATGTTGACGCATTTAGCACACGTACCTTGTGTTGCGGTGTAAAGTAAAGCGCCGGAACGCCAGTCAGGAACGAGAGAGCAGAGAGGGCAGTGGAGAAGACGTCAGCCAATCGCACGCTGACCGACCCCTCTCCAGTACGACAACGCAACAGCAGTGGCCTCTGTGTGAAAAGAACATAAGCGCCGCGCCCAACTGGCTGCAGCCCAGTTCTACAGCAGCATCAAGACCAGCGACCTGTATAGAAGCGTCAGAAGCTTGTTACTTGCTTGTACATTCTATGTAACTCAGAATTACACTGAATTACACTGAAGGGATTTCTTATTTTGTATGTCAACCTTTGCTTGCGACACATCTGTTTAACACAAAGTTAAGCATCGTCATTGTTCATTTTGTAATAAAACACATTAATACGATTTTTTTTGAATGTTGTCTAGCGATCAGAGAAAACAGGTTTTTTTAGACACCCCATATTCGACGACTATTCAGGATTCAACACATGGAAAAGACACGAATGCCACACTAATTCCTTGGCTACATGTCGGTACTTATGTACCAGCATCGGAGTCGTGATACGTTGCATACACGCCACAGCAATGCCCTCGAACAGAAACTTTCTGATCATTCTTTATAGATAAAGGTCGCCAACCTCGCTTTGACCGGTGAGACAGAGTTAAAATAGTCACTTCTTGCATACCAGTCCCAAATCCGACCACTGGGCTGGGAAACGAGAAGTGTAAACATTCATTAAACTGTCTTCAAACGGTTTGTAGTACGTTCTCCATAAATAAAAGACTGAAATTGAAAGGGAAAAGGACCCCAAAAAAAAAACCACTAGTTTCCACTGGAACAAATGGAATTTATTGTCTTTTATAACATCTCTCCAAGGCTGCCTCATTGTAATCAAAAACTACCTTCAGCTAGCTGATGTCTCCGTGTTCTAATATGAGACCTCTGTCTGCCTAGCAAACTCTCGCTCATTAACTCATTCCCTTTCTCACATACAACCGGTCACGAAAACTGACAACAGCCGGGAGAGCTGTATGCTTCCCACACGCCCTCCTTCAAGGCCTATTGGGACTGTGTTTGTTTCTTTTTTCTCACAAAAACCAGAGAACAACTACACTGATTGAGAAAAAAATAAAAAGACTGAAATACATAGAAGGAGACGAGGAAACGAAGAGGTGAAAATTCACGAGTTGAAGGGTATGTGATGTTCTTTTGATGATTAAAAAAGAAAGTTCAAATGTGTATGAAATCTTATGGGACTTAACTGCTAATGTCATCAGTCCCTAAGCTGACACACTACTTAACCTTAATTATCGTAAGGACAAACACACACACCCATGCTCGAGGGAGGACTCGAGCCTCCACCGGGATCAGCCCCACAGACCATTACTGCAGTGCCTTAGACTGCTTTGCTAATCCCGCGCGGCAGTGATTACAAAATCGAGTAAAATTGCAAACAAGTTGGTAGTATGACTTCACTTACCGGTATGTCTTAGCACCCCCTCTGACCTGAATTCATACACCGATATGATTGGAAGGGTAGTCATAAGGCCTCTTCTGAGGCAAGCTAGCTCACAACCTTTGTAACTGGTCCCTAGTATCCCACATGGAATTTATTGCCTTCTGTAACAACTCACCAAGACTGTCTCATTGTTATCAAAAACTACGTTCAGCTAGCCGAAGTCCCCATGTTCTCTGTCCACCTAGAACAGTCCTGGAGTGGGACAGCGTTGATGTCCGAACTGGTTCCAAAGGTGTCCTATTGGGGACAGGTGTAGGGATCTTGCTGCCCACGGGAATACCTCAACATCACACAGACTGTTCATAAAGGAATGTGCCGAATGGCACCATGATACCGTCCCATGAGAGGTGACACGTGAGGACACTATATGTATGTGACGTACCCCGTCATGCCGTCAGAGTTCTCTCAAACACTATCTGAGGTCATACCCCATGGCTCACCGCACCATGACGTCGGACGTCAGAAAGCGACATAAATACTGTGCAATGTGGAGTTGGTCAGGTTTACACATCATCAGCGGAGACAATCTTTGTCAGAGATAAAGCTTAACTATTGATCATTACCTGTCAAGGATAAAAACTCATATAGCGATTCTGCAGAGCCATTGCCCATGTATTACTGAATTTCGTAGCTTCCTCTTTTCTGTTAAAATTATTACTATGCTTACACACCAAAGACCCCAAGAAACTGGTGCTTTTGAGGTATGTTTATGATCAATAAGCTGATGCTATATGAGGAATTTGATTATGCTATGTATTTATTATGATGAAATATTGAAGAAGTGTCGACGATTATTTATATGTGTAATAACATAAAGAATAATGAGTAGTGGTTAGGGACGCTGATTTGTGAAAAAGGATGTTGGAAACCAAGAATCGTACTTTAAGAGTTATGAAATGTGTGTAAATGCGTGAATGTATTACAATGCCAACCAAATAATTTTTGGACACTGTTATATTTATAGGATTTTGTTTCTACACATTTGTAACGCAAATTCTCGACCTGTAAAATTTTATTTGTATCAGACTGTTTCTGTAGCGCAAACTGCTGTCGTAAATATTTCGGTTAGAAAGTTAAGTGACCTTCATGTAATGCGTCGTGGGCGCCCAGCTGTGCCACCCACCTGGAAAAAAAAAACCATTGGTGTGTGCCTTTCAGAGGCACAGGTGGAGAAAAAAAGAGGCCATTATCCTCGCTATTGACATTTGTTTGTAGAAAGCATCGCAAATACGACACGCTCAAACTTGAAAACATATGATTACACTGTGGAGCTCTTAATTTATGATATTTACTAAAATGCCTAATGAAATGATGAGAAACATTTTACATCTATTGTATTTCTATTTGAGAGATTTTTTTACTGCCTTTGGAGACACCATTTGCCTAGTGAATGACGTTTCACGCATTGCTTTGTATATATATTTGCCTATTTTGTTTAATATGTAGTTTCTAGTTGCACTGCAGCATTGGTTAAAATAAAATTTAATAGATGTACTAATATCACTATTTTCTATCTACAGACCCAGTAAAGAATAATATTATGATGTACTTTCTTGGAAAAGAGAGCACAAATAGACATTTCCCATCACAGTAATTGCAAACACAATTTTTTCAACGATTTGGTAACTTGATTTGTAGAGTAAGTGAAGGTGATGCATCACTCTAGTGTTAAGATGTGACATAGTTATTAGACATTTCCTATCTTTACTGTAATAATTTTTCTGCTTGAGCTTTGTCATGTTTAGGTATAAGTTATTGCATTTGCTGCTGATGTGTGCCAGGCATAGTGCTACTGAATTTCACTTTGTATTACTCTGTTAAGCCAGTTTTACTACTGATTTATTTTTCTTGTTGCTGCACATTGGCTCATATTAGTTGTAATGTTGCATTTGCTCTGCTAATTTAGTTATACTGCTGCTTGCTTTCCCAATTTGCATTTTTTGTCATTGCTGTTTGTGTTAATTGTTTTGTGCTGCTGCATTGCCTCGTCCCTTAGTTTAGCATCTGAGCTCAGTAGATTTAAGTTAGCTTAAGAGGGGGTAGACTATATAAGAAACTAACTATGAAGAATAGGCAAAGAACACATTGAGAAGTTATATGAAAAAGATTTGGGCAAAAATGAGTATTGTACAATGAGAAATATTTATTTAACAGGGTTAGATAGGATTTTTTTTCTTTCAGGAGCAAATGTTGAAATAAGAGGAAAGATCTATGGAATGAAGTTTTGGGTTGGACTGCAGTACCAAATGTTACACTGAAAAAGAACCTTGTCCTTTCCTTTTGTGTTATTCCGCTATGTGTTTGTGTATCCTTGTGTATTTGTGTTTTTCCTGTCTTTATGTGTTTAGCTAATAAGATTTATGTTGAAAAATTTTTCTAGTACTAAGTTACATTCACTATGATGAGGAATACTGTTATCCTCAACTATAATTTGCATTAATAATATGTTATTTTCTTTGTAAAGATATTTATAGACATTATTAATTCTGTTCTGTTTCAATGTTCAATGTGAAATTAATGTTTCGAAAACTATTCTCATTATTTTATATATTTACTTATGTCATAATTCCTGTAACACTGATGTATATGGTTATTTCTAATCTTTTGTAAAGCCTCTGTTACTACAAATGTTATCTGTACTGTTACATTCTTTAATGATGTATTTTGTACCTTTGTAATTGTATTCTTATGTTGTAAATTTATAATTGTATAGACACCAGTTCTTCAAATTAAGTTACATTTCACTGCACACATTTCTGTTGGTCATAATATATGCACAATATGTGAGAAGTTGGGACTGTTAGTGCTTGCACATGTGTTAATAATTCAGCAAGGAACTAGTTAAGGACAGTTCTAAGGACGGTTCTAAAAACTTTGTGAGTGCACAAGTGGTGGTTATGGACTTGCTATATTGTCCACAAGACTCTTAGATAGTGATTGGGCACCTGCACAGTCGCAACAGGTGGCTGCTGGCCATCTCGACACGGACTGCAGTGGGTCTGCACCTTTGATGGCCCACCAATACCATTATTTCTACAAGGAATGCAGTGGGTCTGCACCTCTGGTGTCCCACCAATACCATAGTCTCTACCAGGACTACAGTGGGTCTGCTCTGTGATGACCTCCCTACCAATATTCTTCAAAACTTCGACTGACTCTGTTGTGGGTTTGCTCTGCCTTGGCCCATTACCTGTCTGCATGTCAAGAGTCAGCACTGTCTTTCCGTTGGAAGGACAACACTAGTTCTTCAAGACTGCATGGAAATCCACTACTTCCGTGTGCATTTTCTTTTACTGCTCAGACTTTGTGCGTAATATTGTAATTAATACTGTGATCAATGATCAGGACTGTCTTTATGGACATAAGTGTGTGCATCGGATATCTTTGTTATTGTAATTATGAAAAATTTCTTCAAATCTGTATTTGCCACTGCCCAAAACAATTTGTAAAATTTTTTGTGGGGAGCATGGGGGCTATGTAAGTAGGCTGTTTAGGTTTTTATATTGGTAATGCCACGTAATGCTCTGTATGAAAATCACTGGCTGTGCTGTGTGCAGTCTGTGGCTGTTTAGCATTGTTGTAATATTCGCTATTGTAGTGTTGGGCAGTTGGATGTGAACAACGCATAGCGTTGCGCTGTTGGAGGTGAGCCACCAGCAGTGGTGGATGTGGGGAGAGAGATGGCGGAGTTTTGAGAGCGGACGATCTGGACGTGTGTCCATCAGAGACAGTAAATTTGTAAGACTGGATGTCATGAACTGCTATATATATTATGACTTTTGAACACTGTTAAGGTAAATACATTGTTTGTTCTTTATCAAAATCTTTCATTTGCTAACTACGCCTATCAGTAGTTAGTGACTTCAGTAGTTAGAATCTTTTATTTAGCTGGCAGTATTGGCGCTCGCTGTATTGCAGTAGTTCGAGTAATGAAGATTTTTGTGAGGTAAGTGATCCATGAAAGGTATAGGTTATTGTTAGTCAGGGCCATTCTTTTGTAGGGATTATTGAAAGTCAGATTGCGTTGCGCTAAAAATATTGTGCGTCAGTTTAGTGTTGATCAGAATAAGTAAAGAGAGTAATGTCTGAGTACGTTCAGTTTTCCTCAGCTGTTTGAAAAGCAAATAATGTAAGAGGTTTATCAGCACAGTCATTCACAATTTTTTCTAAGGGCACGTATCAGCAGAAGCACTGCAACAGCATGAATCCTGCAGTGCTGTCCATAAACCCGTTGAGAGTATGAGTGGGTGGAGATCTCTTCTGGACAGCACGTTCAAAGCATCCCAGATATGCTCAATAATGTTCATGTCTGAGCAGTTTGGTGGCAGGCGCAAGTGTTTAAACTGAGAAGAGTGTTCCTGGAGCTACCCTGTAGCAATTTTGGAAGTATGGGGTATCGCATTGTCCTGATGGAATTGCCCACGATCGTCGGAATGCACAATGGACATGAATGGATGCTTACGTACGTGTCTCCTGTCACAGTCGTATCTAGACGTATCAGGAGTCCCATATCACTCCAACTGCATACGCCCCACGCCATTACAGAGCCTCCACCAACTTGAACAGTCCCCTGCTGAAATGCAGGGCTCATGGATTCATGAGGTTGTCTCCATACTCTTATACGTCCATCCGCTCCATACAATCTGAAACGAGACTCGTCTGACCAGGCAACATGTTTCCAGTCATCAACAGTCCAATGTCGGTGTTGACGGGCGCAGGCGAGGCGTAAAACTTTGTGTCGTGCAGTCATCCAGGGTACACGAGTGGGTCTTCGGCTCCGAAAGCTTATATCGATGATGTTTCGTCGAACAGTTTGCGCACTGACACTTGTTGGTGGTCCCTCACTGAAATCTGCAACACTCTGCGGAAGGGATTCACTTCTGTCACGTTGAACAATTCTTTTGAGTCGTCTTTGGTCCAGTTCTTGCAGTATCTTTTTCCGTCCGCAGTGATGTCAGAGATTTGATGTTTTACCGTGAAATGTTCGTACGGGAAAATCCCCACTTCATCGCTACCTCGGAGATGCTGTGTCTCATCGCTCGTGCGCCGACTATAACACGTTCAAACTCATTAAATCGTGATAATCTGCCATTGCGGCAGCAGTAACCGATCTAACAACTGCGTCAGGCACTTGTTTTATATAGGCGTTGCCGTCCGCAGCGCCGTGTTCTGCCTGTTTACATATCTCTGCATTTGAATACGCATGTCTATACCAGTTTTTTAGCGCTTCAGTGTATATTTCGGTTATCACTATGCTTATATATTTCGATTGCATCTTTATGTAGTTGTGGATAATAGTCTGTCATAGTACATAAAATTTTGGCTTCGGAAAACTTCACTTCGTGATTTCCTGACTGAAGTGCATGCTTTACTACGGCTGATTTTTCTGTTTTCCCTATTTGTCAAAGATTTTCATATTCTTTCAGTCTTGTATTCAGGCTTCTCTCGGTAGTTGCAATGTAGACCTTCCCACAAGTACCTGGAATGTTGTATACTCAACTTACTGACGTAGGAGGGCGTTTGTCCTTTACAGATCGGAGTGCTTGACACTTATTCTTAGTTGGTCTAAAAACCGGTATGATGCCACCATGTCTCTGTAAAATCTTATCGACCAGATCAGCTACTTTGTTGATAAAACGGAGAGAGACCATGTTGGTCCACTGCTGTTTTGACATTGACCTTTTTTCTACCGTTATTCGGTCGCAGAACCCTATTTATTTCCTTGCCTGAATACCCATTCTTCTCGAAAACCTGCTTCAGATGTTTTAATTCAGCGTCCAGGTGTTCTGACGTGGAAATTATTTTGGCTCTATCAACAACACTTTTAATGGCGGTGTTGGTGTTATGACGTAAATTCCATATGTATATGTGACTTTTCGAAAAACCTTATGTTTTAACCTACCATCAGCCTGTCTCCGCTAACAAAAGAATTATGCTAAAGTCTTTTTACTATGTGACCAAACAGCGAATGTATCATCGACAAACCCATACCATCGACATGGTTACATGTTTGCATTTTCTTGAGCTGACGGTTCCAATTTTTCGATATAAAAGTTAGCGATCGCAGGACCTAGTGGGTTACCCACTGGACACCATCAACTTGCTCGTAAAACTCACCGTCCCACTGGAACTGACTAGAAGTGAGGCAGTGTCTAAATGGAGCAGTCAGATCCCCTGGAAAAACATCCTTATGTAAATCATAACGTCGTTAACTGAAATCATTGTGAATAAAGACACTGTGTCGAAACTCACAAGGATATCTTTAGGAGCCAAAGTAATTCCCTCGAGTTTCTCGAGTCACGTCATTTTATCGAACGGTGATGCCCAAACCAAGTCACATGGTTCTAAAGATAATAAAATAATCTTATAACCGATCCGCCGCAGAGTCAACAAAAATCTACACCGGTTAACAATCTACGGCGGTCTAATGTCAAAATTAGGGCGGGGTAAAAGTTAGGAACCAGTATGAGAGATGCTGTTATCACAGCTCAAAAATGGGCGAGTATGCCCTGGACAGAGTTAGGAATGGAAAAGAAGGGAATTAGCTTTTCGACTTATCTGACAGCTTCAAAGACATTTAAATCAAAGCATCTTGAAATATTCGCACATTTTTGCGAGTTAACCCATCTTTCACAGCTTAGTGAGCTCTCTTAGCTACAAGGTGTTGGTTTACCTGCATCTTGCAATTTGTATGCTAAATTCCCTGATCCTGTTCTCAAAATCCAAATGATTCGTTAGGCATAGTAAACAACATATAATATCATATGGCTGGAGAGCATACATGTAATACCTGAAAAAGTTATTCAGAGACAAAATTTTTGGAAATGGGTTTGTCCTCTTGATTGGAGGGGGGGCGGGGCGGCGGCTCGATTTTTTCCCCGAGGAGATCATTTCTCACTCCAAACCCACTCCCTATTACATGTATGGTGAGGGGTGTAAGAAGAAATACTCAAAAATCTATGTGCTTATAGAGAGTGGGATGCATCTACTATGGGAAGTATCCGAGAATGAGGGTGCATACATAATAGGAAGTATCATGGTGGAGATGCACGTATCCTAAACTTTAATGTCATATTACATGACGTGGCAATTGCTATGCTGAACGATGATAGCATGCATCTATTATATATGACATCCTGTAACATGCTACTTTACACGACGCAGTATATTACATGACGTGGGTACTAACATCAAGAAGAAAAGAAAAGGGCGAATATGTCAAGGTATTTAGAATTAAATGTCTGTGAAGCAGTTAGAAAAACAGAAAAGTTAGCTCCCTTCTTTTACATTCCTAACTGTGCCCAGGACATACAAGCCTTTTTTGGTGCTGTGATAGGAGCATTTTCATTCTGTTATACAACATGCACAAAAATCAAGAGAAGAAAGATAGAACAAGACGGAAGTGCTGGAACTGAAAATCTTATAAAACGGCGAAGAAGGAATGACGGAAATAAAAGAAACGTTGAGGAGTGGAATTAATATTCAGCGTAAAAGGATATCAATGATAAGATTCGCTGACGACATTGTTATCCTCACTTTCACTGAGGAAGAATTGGAGGTAATACTGAAGTGAAATCTAATGAACACGAAATACGGACTGAGAGTAAACCGAAGAAAGGCGAAAGTAATGAGGAGTACAGAAATTAAATTAGAGATAAACCTAACAAGACTAAGTCTCTGTTGGAGAGATTAATGTGATAATACTGCGATTAGGTGAGCAGTACACATAAGAGTCTATTGAGAGATCAGGGTGTTGGGAGTTTTCACTGTTTGCGTATTGTTGAAGGACACCGTAACTATCGAAAACGGGAAGAACTGCTCGATGAAGCATTTCTCTGTCTGCCTCTAGTGAAAAACATGTGAATTTTTGTGAAATGCCGTGCGATACGCGAATACAACATTTTCATTTCAATTTAAATCTTCATCCAATATCATATTAAGAATACCACCTGAAGAACTTGAGAGGTTTTCAGTATTATTTAGAATGATCAGTGGAACATATTTGGGGAAGTGTGATCTCGTAAGTACCTGCTTAACTAGGCAGTTTAGTAGATTCCTGCCCAAATCTTTTTTTATGGGATCAAACAGTTCGAAGATCTTCAGTAAGTTAGGTGTTTTGACATATTGGTCAGGTAATACTGGAGCTTGCTAGTAAAAACATAGCAGGTACGTTCAACGAGTATAGAAGTATTGTCGGTAATGTGTAGAAGGAAGCAGTAATTTTACTACCAAGGACCCCCGAGGGCTATAAACCGAGTGTTACGTCTCGATAGCATATTTGATTGTCTGTTCGGTATGACAATTGGGGAGCTGCGAGATACAAGTCAGGCAAAAACAATATAAAATCTACATAAAGCATTTCTCACCCCTTTCATTACATGGATACTTTGAATTTATTTGATCTGAAAACTGTTACCAATACTCTTTGGACCACAGGAACTCTACTCAAGCCACTAGTATAATGAAGGTAAAAGTAAACCTGCGTCCTCACTCTAGTTCAAAATAGCTTGCAGAGTCTGCAGTGTGGAACGGGAAACGTCGTTTGTGAGGACTGTTCTGTCTGCCATCATGGTTCTAAGAGTCATTTCAAGTTTAGACCGTGCGCACAATGCCACTTTAGTGCAAGAGAGGGTTCAGCATGGGAAATTATCACTTAAACTGGTGTATACCACAGCGTAGGCATGAGAAACTTCAGTGGCTATCGTGAGACTCAGAACTGGGAGTATGCACCTTGCTGTAGCCGCCAACGGTCAGTAACACCATCTGGTGACCACTACCCACGAGGGTAGTTTGAAAAGTCCTCGAAATGGAATGAAAAAAAAACTTACCCCAATGAAACTGTACACTAATGCACTTGGTCCAGCGATGTTCCATTGTCTTCATCCTATCTCGAAACATAGATTTCTCCACGTCTTCCAAGTACCCGTCAACTTCGGCTGTCAGTTCTTAGTTTGAAGAGAATCTCCGTCTACGGAGTAAAATTTTGATCTTGGAGAAGAGATTAAAAACTGATGCAGTCAAATCACGAGAATAAGGCGTGTGTAGCAAGAGTTCGTATCTTGGTTCATGCATTTTTGGCGTGGGAACTACATTTGTGTGTGGGCGCACATTACTTTGATGAGAGATGAATTTCTTCTTCGTCAAACTTGTCGTTAACGCGTATCTTTTGCAATAGATGGTCCAGGAGGTTAGCGTGGTTTTAGACCTTTGCTTTCTTTCGTGGTGGTCAATCTTTTTTTTTTTTTGGGGGGGGGGGGGGGGAGTACAGTATTGGACCCAACTTTCATCTGTGGTGTGGTTACAAAGCGGAGCCAAAATTCTTGTTGACTGAAAACTAGTCAGACTTTGTTCGGACATTCCATTCTGATGCGTTTCTGCCCCTTCGTTAAGAGTCGCGGCACCCATCTACCAGATAATTTGCTCATATGCAATTCCGCTGTTAAAATGTGATATGCCGTTCAGATAAATATGAAGACAGCCAGACACCTCTGCACATGTCAAGCATGCATTTCCATGGGGTCATTAAAGAGGCTGGATAGTCATTTTTCGGTATCGTGTATGGATGTCGGGTGATTCTCGTCCCTATCGAGGATAGATATAGAGCTGAACAGTATCGGAGCAGGATATTCCAACCAATTGTCCATTACCGCAGACAGTTTTATGGCGATGGTTTCGTCTTTCAACATAATGATGCACGAACACACCGTCCTCCAAGAAGAGACAGGGAACAATTGAAGAAAATGGTCTGTGGTATCTGCTGAGACCGACTGAGGACGGCCAGCTCCATTTGAAAGATGAAGTGCGCCGTTGCAAGGGATGAACCTTACGCACTGCGTGAGCTCAAGAGGGCTGCCGTAGAAGAACGCGACGAGTCTCGGCAGCGACGTCTAGCCCACCTGTCGGACAGCATACCGAAGGTGATAAATGCGTGCGGTGGAGAAACGCTGAAATGAATGTTATCCAGCAGCAACTTTTGATTTCACAGTTGTGAGAAGTGTTCACTTTACAACAAACCACCTTTATTTCGGTTGCTGTTTTGCAATAATTTCCAAATGAACTTATCTTTTCAGTTTCAAAACGCTTTTTCTTTTATCCCATTTTCCAACTGAATCGAAGCCCAAACACGTTCATTGATATGCAGACGATAATGAAGTTTTTGAAGATAGAAATGGGGAGCAGCCACAAGGCGCATACAGTTTTGCTAGAATGACTTGTTTGCCTCATCAGATGGAAGCACCTTCAGAAATTTAGCAGCCAACAGCTACACGTTAAATATGTCACGCTGTGAATATTGCCGAAGTCCGAAGCGAAGATGAATGGGAGGCTTATATACACTGAGACAATTTTGGGAAAATTCAGAGCATCTATAAAGAAAACTGCGTTCAGAAACTTAATTCGACTAGTCCGAAAGTGCTGTCCCATAATTTGGATTGCTTATCAAGTCCTAAAGCAAACGCTGAATGATTTCAGAGATCATATTAGGTAAACATACTCTGTAAGAAAGTGCAACGGAGATGCTGAGGAAAGTTAACCACCATAGTAGGGAAGAGAGGGAATGATGTTCTGACGAATTCCTGTGAGGTAAATTTATATAATGAATATTCGAGGTAGAATATGCATCAGTCTCATTGCGTTCACAGCACATCTCCCGTCGAGATAAGGAGGATTAAAAAGGAGGAATTACACTGCACCAATTTCTCCTGTGATGCATATGCGAATTGAAAACGATAAGAAATCGTTGGTATTGCTGCAAAGTAAAAGTAAAGACGAACAGAAATGACACTTTTGTTTAAAGACCTTAATTACATTGAAGCAATCGCTATTTATGATCGTCGCCTGGATATTATAAAAGGGGGGGACATAGATCTGAATAAGGTATGTTATCACCACAGACGGCTATGCATCCTCTGCAACGTGCTCTCATGCTGGTCACAAGTTCGGTGAAGAGTTTTTCTGGTAGGGCGTTCTGTTCCACCCCCAACGTTGTTGACACCTGCTGGATGTTCGTCGGTGCAGGCGAACTTGATGAATACAGTTCCACAACGTATTTCACTCGTGGTCGCTGGAATTAAAGTCGAGGGTCCGGCTAGGCCAGTCTATTCGTCAAATATCCTCTAGTTACAGGAACTCATCCACCTTACTATTCGATGCCGTTTCGCAATGTTATCCATAATAATTAAATCAGATCCGAACGCAATCTTCATAAGATGGCAGACAGAACAGTCGTCACAAACGGCGTTTCCCGTTCCTCACTGCAGACTCTGCACGCTATTTTGAACTAAAGTGAGAACGCAGGTTTACTTTTACCTTCATTATACTAGTGGCTATAAGTACACTCCTGGAAATGGAAAAAAGAACACATTGACACCGGTGTGTCAGACCCACCATACTTGCTCCGGACACTGCGAGAGGGCTGTACAAGCAATGATCACACGCACGGCACAGCGGACACACCAGGAACCGCGGTGTTGGCCGTCGAATGGCGCTAGCTGCGCAGCATTTGTGCACCGCCGCCGTCAGTGTCAGCCAGTTTGCCGTGGCATACGGAGCTCCATCGCAGTCTTTAACACTGGTAGCATGCCGCGACAGCGTGGACGTGAACCGTATGTGCAGTTGACGGATTTTGAGCGAGGGCGTATAGTGGGCATGCGGGAGGCCGGGTGGACGTACCGCCGAATTGCTCAACACGTGGGGCGTGAGGTCTCCACAGTACATCGATGTTGTCGCCAGTGGTCGGCGGAAGGTGCACGTGCCCGTCGACCTGGGACCGGACCGCAGCGACGCACGGATGCACGCCAAGACCGTAGGATCCTATGCAGTGCCGTAGGGGACCGCACCGCCACTTCCCAGCAAATTAGGGACACTGTTGCTCCTGGGGTATCGGCGAGGACCATTCGCAACCGTCTCCATGAAGCTGGGCTACGGTCCCGCACACCGTTAGGCCGTCTTCCGCTCACGCCCCAACATCGTGCAGCCCGCCTCCAGTGGTGTCGCGGCAGGCATGAATGGAGGGACGAATGGAGACGTGTCGTCTTCAGCGATGAGAGTCGCTTCTGCCTTGGTGCCAATGGGTCGTATGCGTGTTTCGCGCCGTGCAGGTGAGCGCCACAATCAGGACTGCATACGACCGAGGCACACAGGGCCAACACCCGGCATCATGGTGTGGGGAGCGACCTCCTACACTGGCCGTACACCACTGGTGATCGTCGAGGGGACACTGAATAGTGCACGGTACATCCAAACCGTCATCGAACCCATCGTTCTACCATTCCTAGACCGGCAAGGGAACTTGCTGTTCCAACAGGACAATGCACGTCCGCATGTATCCCGTGCCACCCAACGTGCTCTAGAAGGTGTAAGTCAACTACCCTGGCCAGCAAGATCTCCGGATCTGTCCCCCATTGAGCATGTTTGGGACTGGATGAAGCGTCGTCTCACGCGGTCTGCACGTCCAGCACGAACGCTGGTCCAACTGAGGCGCCAGGTGGAAATGGCATGGCAAGCCGTTCCACAGGACTACATCTAGCATCTCTACGATCGTCTCCATGGGAGAATAGCACCCTGCATTGCTGCGAAAGGTGGATATACACTGTACTAGTGGCGACATTGTGCATGCTCTGTTGCCTGTGTCTATGTGCCTGTGGTTCTGTCAGTGTGATCATGTGATGCATCTGACCCCAGGAATGTGTCAATAAAATTTCCCCTTCCTGGGACAATGAATTCACCGTGTTCTTATTTCAATTTCCAGGAGTGTAGATTTCCTGTGGTCCAAAGAGTATTGGTAACAGTTTTCAGATCAAATAAATTCAAAGTATCCATGTTATGAAAGGGGTGAGAAATACTTTATGAGGATTTTATATTGTTTTAGCCTAATTCTGCGCCGGCCGGTGTGACCGAGCGGTTCTAGGCGCTTCCGTCTGGAACCGCGCGACCGCTACGATGGCAGGTTCGAATCCTGCCTCGGGCATGAATGTGTGTGATGTCCTTAGGTTAGTTAGGTTTAAGTAGTTCTAAGTTCTAGGGGACTGATGATCTCAGATGTTAAGTCCCATAGTGCTCAGAGCCATTTGAACCATTTTTTTAACCTAATTCTGCAGATCTTTCAACACAGTCGGAAACAATACTTCCTGCAGAAACAGTTTGACTTGTATATCTTGCAGCTCCCCAATTGTCATACCGAACAGACAATCAAATATGCTATGGAGACGTAACACTCGGTTTATATACCTCGAGTGTCCTTGGTAGTAAAATTACTGTTTCCTTCTACACATTATCGACAATACTTCTACACTCGTTTAACGTACCTGCCATGTTTTTACTAGCAAGCTCCAGTATTACCTGACCAATATGTCAAAACGCCTAATCTACTGATGATCTTCGAACTGTTTGATGCCATAGAAAAGGAGTTGGGCAGGAATCTACTAAAATGCGTAGTTAAGCAGGTACTTACGAGATCACACTTCCCCAAATACGTTCCACTGATCATTCTAAATAATACTGAAAACCTCTTAAGTTCCTCAGGTGGTATTCTTAATATGATATTGGATGAAGATTTAAATTGAAATGAAAATGTTGTATTCGCGTATCGCACGGCATTTCACAAAAATTCACATGTTTTTCACTAGAGGCAGACAGAGAAATGCTTCATCGAGCAGTTCTTCCCGTTTTCGATAGTTGCGGCGTCGTACAACAATACGCAAACAGTAAAAACTCCCAACACTGTGATCTCTCAGTAGATTCTTATGTGTGCTGCTCACCTAATCGCAGTATTATCACATTAATCTTTCCAACAGAGACTTAGTCTTGTTACGTTTATCTCTAATTTAATTTCTGTACTCCTCATTACTTTCGCCTTTCTTCGGTTTACTCTCAGTCCATATTTCATGTTCATTAGATTTTACTTCAACATTTCCTCCAATTCTTCGTCAGTGAAAGTGAGGATAACAATGTCGTCAGACAATCTTACCATTGATATTCTTTCACCCTGAATGTTAATTCCACTCCTCAACGTTTCTTTTATTTCCGTCATTCCTTCTTCGCTGTTTTACAAGATTTTCAATTCCAGCACTTCCGTCTTTCTTGTGTTGATTTTTGTGCATGTTGTATAACAGAATGAATATGCTCCTATCACAGCACCAAAAAAGGCTTATATGTCCTGGGCAGGGTTAGGAATGTAAAAGAAGGGAGCTAACATTTCTATTTTTCTGACTGCTTCACAGGCATTTAATTCAAAATATCTTGACATATTCGCTCTTTTGTTTTTGGTATTAGTACGCACGTCATGTAATATACTGCGTCGTGTAAAGTAGCATGTTACAGGATGTCATATGTAATATGACACATGCTATCATCATCCAGCATAGCAATTGGCACGTCATGTAATATGACATTAAAGTGTAGGATACATGCGTCCCCAGCTTGATACTTCCTATTATGTATGCACTCCCACTCTCGGATACTTCCCATAGTAGACGGGGAAGGAATTCAGTGCCGTTTAGTGGCTGTACCGTGCTGAAAGATTTGGAGGCCAGTAGGCCCTTGCAACATTATGTCTCCCCACGTCATAATAAAGGCACCACCAAAACGATCAGTTCCACAACGTTCTTGCGCGCATTACGTGTTCTCACCTTTCATCATACTAGGATACATTCAGGACCACTACTCAGACTGAATCTGCTCTCATCGGAGGACCATGACGACCTAATCCTCGTTGGTCCAGTCCCTATGCTGCTGCCACTATGGCAGACGATGTCGTCGATGTGCGGGTGTCAACGGAACACAACGTGCTGGTCGTCAGGGAAAGAGACCCAAATCACGTAGTCGCTGTGCCACCGTGGAGCGTGAGACTGTGCCTCTTGCAGTCCTGTTAAATTTGGCTGCAGTTCCACCCTCTCTCTGACGGTGGGGTCCGTCTTGCCTGTTGCACAATGTAGTGCATATCTGGCCGTGGTCCACCACCTCGTCTTCTTCGGGACGCTCCCCGTGCGTTTGAAACAATGCTGTGAGCAACACCGAACTCCTGGCATACCTTTGTCGCACTTCGTTCTCTCTCCAGTTTCCCAAAGATTCTTCCCCTTGTGAAGTCATCCAGATGTTGTCTCCGGGCCATGTTGTAATGAAGAACACCAGCCTTTGTCACACTTGGTCCTCTCTCTAGTTACCCAATGATTCTTCCCAGTGTGAAGTCATCCAAATGTTGTCTCCGGGCCATGTTGTAATGAAGAATACTAGCACTGTGCACTGTAACTGCTCGCTGAGAGCACACACTGTCTTTTTCCATTCTTTCATGTGCCTCGTGTTGTGGGGCCACCCTGACCTCGCGCCTTATGACGTCCAGCTACCTGTGCAGGTCTGGGAGACCTCTGCAACACACTTCCGCACCTTCACTCTTTTTCGTCAAGTAGTTAGTATGTTATAGTAGATTATCTACTTCGTCCTTAAGCTTTGCAGAGCGGTATATAGCAGTAGACTGGTGTGACAGGACTAACGACAATGCAAAGGTGTTACGAGGAGAGAAAAAAAAAGAACGAAAAACAGTCATGCTAAACGCTTGGCTAAAAACAGAACCAACTGGTGATCTTCCTTCGTTGACCTATGGTACACCAAAAACGACAAATACTGATGTTGATCATCATGATTTAGATCTTTTGAGTAGTGCATGTCTTTTTGGCGCAGGATGAGGGGTGCGAATGATTTAAGAGTCATTGTAAGGTGACGAATTTCTAGGATTCCGTACTTCAGTCGGTAAAAACGGAACCGTTACAGGATCAATTTGATGTCTGTTTGTCTGACTGTTAAAAAACATTTTTCTCAGGAATGGGTTGACGTATCAAGCTGAAGTTCATGTCACATACAGGGCGTTTCGAGAAGGAGTTTACAGCTTTGAAATTTCATATAAATCAATCCATAGTACCTACAGAGGTCTAGTGTCAATTTGTAGGAAAATATATCAAGTTTTGTCTCGCTTAGTTTGCTAGTGCCGAATCCCACCGTAAGGAGCACTAGCGACAGTTGCGTTAAAGATGGCTGCCTTCACTGGACGCGAGAATCCTAGCTGTGTGTTTTGGTTAGAAGCATCGAAGTCGGCGACAACAGTTCAGCGTAAATTCCGTACCAAGTACGCTGAAGATCCTCCTAGTAGGCCTACAATTTATGAGTGGCTAAATGTTCTGCAGAAACAGGGTGCTCGTTAAGACGTGGTATGTCATCAGGTCGTCCAAGCACATCCGCGAGAGAACCCTCAACGGGATAGTGTACCTGGATACGTTGCAACAATTTTTGATGCCGAGATCGATGGGGATGACCAAGAACGAAATGTTTACTTCATGCAAGATGGTGCACAACCCCACTACCTGACTGATGTCCGGGATTTTCTCAGCGACCGCTTTCCAGGTCAATGGATTGGCCGTGATGCGCCAATTGCATGGCCCCCACGTTCCCCAGACCTGATACACCTCGATTTCTTTTTATGGAGATTCATCAAGGATATCGTCGTTGTACCTCCTGTGCCTGATTAGAGCAAGAATTTACGTCGCCCTGAGCAAGCTACACCTGCAATGCTACGGCGAGTTTTGGAAGAAACTGACTTCCGATGTGATGTGTGCAGGATAATCAACGGAAGCCACATACAACATCTTTAGTTTAAGGTAAAAAAATTGATGTTTTTCCATACAAAATAACACTAAAACAGCTCTGTATCTTCTTTCAATAAATTTATATGAATTTTTGAAGTTGTTAAGTCCTTTTTGAAACAACATTTACTTAGGTCCCTTGGCGATGTATGAAAGCGAACCTTCTATGACTATGCAATCAAAAGGCATGGTCGTTTATGCCATATATTTTGATGCAAACTCACACATCAAAACTTACCGCTGCATAGAATCATGAAATTTGGCAAGAAACAAAGTTTCACAGTACAAGCAAAGGAAAAAAAGGAGAAAATTGTGAATTTGTAATTATATTGTCAATTACTATCGGGTTTCAAACTCGAAATTTATGCGTTTTCGAAATACTTGAAATCCCTGGGTTCGATATCTTGCCAGTATCAATGTCGGTAACAGGGAAAAATAGTCCAGCCTCGCGATTCTCGGAATGGTTCAAATGGCTCTTAGCACTATGGGACTTAACTTCTGAGGTCATCAGTTCCCTAGAACTACTTAAACCCAACTATCCTAAGGACATCACATACATTCATGCCCGAGGCAGAATTCGAACCTGCGACCAGAGCGGTCGCGCAGTTTCAGACTGTAGCGCCTAGAACCGCTCGGCCACTCCGGCGGGCGATTCTCGGAATGAATGAACTGTCTACACACATAATGAAACTTGTGCGGTACCCTCATTCCGCCAGTCCTACACACATATAACATAAGTTTCTTTCAAATCCATGGTTTTGGCAACATCCACGAAGCTTGTTGTCTATAATCTTTGGCAGGGGTTAAGTAAAGCGAAAGCTTTTTCTGCGGGTAAGTAACTGAGCAGTATTATTTCTGGAGTGAAATGTAAAACACGCCTCGATAACACGAATCTGAATGATAATATGTTAAAAAATATTGCATATGAACTTGGTTGATGGTTTAAAAGTGCGAGTTAGGTGCTCCCCAGTTACTAAATCAAAACTGCTGAAGAGCTTTCAATTTTTCGTCTAACCGAACTCTTGTTTTTGCCCACTTTTTTTTTCCTTCACAGTCATCCGATGGAATTTCGCACGGACAGGAAAACAATTGGAGTTGTGTTGCAAAGATTAGCAATCTGTTCGTAGCTGTTTCTGTGTTATCACAATTTACTGCTATTGTCACAGCCATTCAGCAGACCCGCCTCTCGTTTCGGCTTTTCGATTATATTTGAGTTGATGGGAGACATGGAGTGAGCAGAATGTCCGTACGAGCTGGCAAAGTAATCCTTTCCGCTTTAAACTGTTCTCCTGTACGACAAGCTGTTCGTATCCTTCGCCTGTTTGTAGTTTATGCATTTATAATTAGGAAATGGTACCGTTTTAAAGTAAAAAATTACTGTGAACATGTGTAATTAAAGGTCTGAAGTATCTCTGTGATGATACAGCATCTGGATCTGATTGTAGAGTAGACTTGAAAGCCCCTATGTCACAACAGTATCCGAATGAATAGTAAGTTTACAAATTTATCATTGTTTGTTTCATATTGTCTTTGACTTTCATTAGAAGACGATCTACTTATGTTAACGTTATGCAAGAGCGCGAAAAAAATGTTTCCTGATTACATTTTGTTTGGGTATAGCTTAAAAGTATGTTGTTTTTTTTTAGGACCTGAATCCATATCTGAGCTCAGTTTTTATTTCTGTCACAGTGTAACTTAATTGTTGTTGTTACTGTTGTAGTCGTCACTTACTCGGGGAATATAACGGCTATAGTTTCCCCTTGCTTTCAGCAGTTCGCTGTATCAAACTAACAAGGTTACGTGCGCTAATGCCATAAGGCCAGATCAATGAATCATCCAGAGTGTTACCGCTACAACTATTCTTCAGAATCAAAGACTGGTGTGATCTTTCCACAGATACCCTCCGTAATTGTTATACCTAAGGTGCTACCTTTATCATTGAGGACACAAGTCACTCCACCGCGTCATGCCTCATGGTTCGTGAGGAGTTTATTACGTACTACAGCTTTTCTAGTGTCTTCACTACATCTTAGACAATCACATAAACAATTGTGACTCGTTCGTAAAATACTTTAATTTTTCAATAAACGTACAATAGTCTAACAGTCTAAAAAGTATAACATGATAACACCTCTTCATTATGTACCAACTATGTATCCATTGGCGTATATTTCCTTTCTGTTATTTCCTTAATCCGATGAAGTGACAAAAGGTTTTCTCCAGAAAATAATGAAATACGTAACAATGTTTACTCTTTTTGAATAGCAACGAAGAAACCGGCTAAATTTATTATGTACAGCTAAGTCTATCATGAGTTATGGGGTGGCAAGTATTCATAGCAATGAAGTTATTGCAGTGGTATGTATATTTACCAACGTTACCTAACAAGGCTTTTACTCCTGCACACTGCCTAATGAGCATCTCAGTGAGGTGACTGGCAGTAGTCTTCCACTATAATTGGAGCCTCGTACCGTCTTGAACCATCTTCATGAGTCAGTAGCACCCAAATTTTCAGGGAAAAAATCAAACTGACTGTTCAGAAAGCGAATCTTTATTTTCACGAAACAGTCTCACTTCTTATATTTTTCAGGCCGTTAGCTATAACATGTATTTGATATGGGTCCGCTTTGTTGCCTATGAACTTGGTAATAATCCTCTTGATGTTTCCCTCTCATGTACAGCTAAGTTTAAAGACTGGTATTTCTTGATAACTTTCAGGGATCATCGACACATCTGTAGTATACCTTTCACGGGGTCTAGAACCAGTCCTGATCAGCAAGGAAGCATTTCCGAAGTTTGAGAAGTATACTTTCCTTACGAAGCCTGCAATGCCACTTTGATGTTCCTCAGTCAAAAACTCAACTACATTATGCGGCGGTTACAAACACTTACAATCGTACGTTTTTCTCGTTGTAACTGTTATATATCCTATTCAGTACAGAATTCAGCAGGGTAGATAAAGAGAACCAAGTTCAGACCTGTTTATTTTCCAATATGAATAATTATTTAAAAATACTAATACCTCGAAGAAAGTGTGCAAGGACAATACTTGTAGAGCAACGGCAGCATAGTATCCAATGCAAATGTTTAGAAACAGCCTCATGTTATAATTTTCACCATAGGGCTTGTTTCGATAGCACGGCCATTGTTAAGTAGGTAAGGAATACGTAACATCTAGTGCCTGTGTATGAGACATCATTACGCAGAAGATATCAGTCACCATGAAACACTGTATGTGCCGTCCAGCAGTTCAAAGGTAATTTCCTTTAAACGTAATTTTCAGCCCCTTGGAGGTAAATACGTAAGTCACGTCAGAAATATACACGTTTCCTATAACTTTATTTAATGGAAACCGGAGATCTCATCAAGAGAGAATCTTCATGAATGCGGAACGATTCAAGGTATACATTAACAAAAGAAAATTAATTTGTACACTGACAATAAACTGTCACTATTGCTTAATAGTATCTGTGCTAGCGCCCAATAAATGTAACCGACTAAATTATCAGGAAAGACACTACTTTGAAAATAGTTTGTGCTGTCTCAGTTCTGTATTCGCTGTTTACCTTCTGTTGGTATGTTGATATTTTTTTCAATACACTGGTATCATACAGAGAAAATAGTTACCTTCATATGTTAAAACAAAGGCCTGTTTAGTTTTCGCGTAACTTTGAAACGTATGATGTTTGCCTTGCACACTGATTGTGATCTTTAATACTTGAATCAAGATAATCGGGTTAGATGTAGAAGGACTGGCATATGAGGTATTTTTTGATTTTCTGTTGAGCCGGTAAGGGCTTACATTTTTTGCTTTACTGCCTTGCAGGAAGATGAAATCGATTTCGTCTCTTTTGGGACTGAGTCACCTACTTCCATCCTCTGCTTTTGTCGCTGCTTCGTTACTAGTGTGGTGTCACCGCCAGACACCACACTTGCTAGGTGCTAGCCTTTAAATCGGCCGCGGTCCGGTAGTATACGTCGGACCCGCGTGTCGCCACTGTCAGTGATTGCAGACCGAGCGTCGCCACACGGCAGGTCTAGAGAGACGTCCAAGCACTCGCCCCAGTTGTACAGCCGACTTTGCTAGCGATGGTTCACTGACAAATTACGCTCTCATTTGCCGAGACGATAGTTAACATAGCCTTCAGCTACGTCATTTGCTACGATCTAGCAAGGCGCCATTATCATTTGCTATTTATCTTGTGATGCATGTACCGTCAGACCGATGTTCACCAATTATGGATTAAAGTTAAGTATTCCAGAAGCTACGTACCTTTTTTTGCTAGTATAATTACTTTACCTGTTCCAGACCTCACGCCAGCCTGCGTGAGCTTAAACGCGTGCCTTTCGGCTACCTCTCCTAGTGGCTTGGCTGTCTTGCCAAGTCACAACAACTAGCATTATAACTCTCTCCCCCATACCGAGGAGAAGAGTTATATTGGTTAACGAAATTACTTGAGAACGTAAATATGTGGACTAATTGTCCGCAGTTTCTAATTCGCACCCGTGCGGCAAATTTTATTCGCGCTTGGATATCGGGCTTTATAGTGAAATAATAACTACAGGCTCTGTAAACGTTTGCTATCGTCAGTAGCGATCTGCATGAGATGAAGAAAATGGTTGACAATTGTCCTCGACAAGCAGTTGTTTTGGAAAGCATTACAAGTATTTACTGAAACTGGAAGCTTTGGATGATTAGCGGTGAAAATGGTAATTCTTACTTTTAAAATAAACACGTGTTCACCATTTCCAATTAATGAAATTATTATTGACTAAGAATTTGAGCTATAATGACCAAGGTGAAATTCGTTTGCATTTTTTGGTAGCAAACACGCTGAAGTTTGGAAATTTGTGATAAGTTCGTATGGAACCAAACTGCTGAGGTTATCAGTCCCTAGGCTTACACACTACTTAATCTAACTTAAACTAACTTACGCTTAGGACAACACACAAACCCATGCGCGAGGGGGGACTCGAACCTCCGACGGGTGGAGCAGCGCGAACCGTGGCAAGGCGCCGAGATCGCGCGGCTACACCGCGTGGAGAACACGCTGAAGTGATTTCTTCAATTTCCTAGATGTATGAGAGTAGCGCAATACGCCTAAGAGTTGATCGTTGCACTATAAGGGGAGGACATCAAACAGAACAACACCTTCAGTGTCACAGAAGAACGTCTCGATTACTTTACCGCCTGAAGGTGCGGATTTGAACTTTTCTTCAGAGGAGACGAGGTACGGAGACACTCCATGGATTGCCGTTTTAATTCCGGTTCAAAGAAATGAACCCATGATTCATGGCCTGTGATGATGATCGACATAAAATTGTCACGATGCACCTCGTAAGGCCCAAGCAGTTCCACACAGATGGTCCTTCGTCACTCTTTATGGTCTTCTGTTCGGCGGCAAGGAACCCACTGGGCACACACCATTGACAACCCCAGCTGGTGGCCGACCGTGTCAGCACTACCAACAGACGTCCAATGGTGCAGCGATATGCTTGACTGTGACCCGTTGATCACCTCGAATGAGACTGTCCGCACGTTCCAACGTTGCAGGAACGCAGCTGCGTGCGGCCAGCCGACACGCGGAAGATCGGAAAGATTTGCGCGACGTTGTTGCGATGATTACAGACGCCTCGCACAACGACTCATGGTGCTTCTGTTCACTTGCAGGTCTCCATAGACATTCCGCAAGAGCCTATCAATATCTGCGATGCTGTGGTTTTCCGTCAAAAGAAACTCAATGACAGCTATCCCCTTGGAAAACACTGCCGTTACAGATCCATTTCGAAAGCCACATACAGTGCCGCCACCTGTCGGAACTTCAGGAAACTATAGTGGCCAGAGCGCGAACATTCCACAATGTCCCACAACAAATACGGCAGTTTTCAACCGAATTTGGCCGAAAAGGAAAGTGCTGCATTGCTTATAGAACGAGCCTCGTACGACAGCCAACATATTGCTACGTTTTCACAGAGAAAATGTGTTTTGTTTATAAACCTGATGACGTGTTCCATATCGTAGCAAGATGTGACAAATGTGAGCCATGTAACTCACAAATAAGCTGCTAACTTGAGTTATCCTTGTGTGTAGAAATGGTAATACACTATGTGATCAAAAATATCCGGACACCTGGCTGAAAATGACTTACAAGTTCGTGGCGCCCTCCATCGGTAATCCTGGAATTCAATATGGTGTTACCCCACCCTTAGCCTTGATGACAGCTTCCACTCTCGCAGGCTTACGTCCAGTCAGGAGCTGTAAGGTTTCTGGGGGAATGGCAGCACATTCTTCACGGACTGCTGCACTGTGAAGAGGTATCGATGTCGGTCGGTGAGGCCTGACACGAAGTTGGCGTTCCAAAACATCCCAAAGGCTAAGATTTTCACTCTGCAGTGGAGTGTGCGCTGATACGAAACTTCCTGGCAGATTAAAACTGTGTGCCGGACCGAGACTCGAACTCGGGACCTTTGTCTTTCACGGGCAAGTGCTCTACCAACTGAGCTACCTAAGTACGCCTCACGCGGCGTGATTCTGGAAACATCTCCCA
This sequence comes from Schistocerca piceifrons, assembly GCF_021461385.2. Classification (NCBI taxonomy): domain Eukaryota; kingdom Metazoa; phylum Arthropoda; class Insecta; order Orthoptera; family Acrididae; genus Schistocerca; species Schistocerca piceifrons. Next base: position 59,020,215 of record NC_060142.1, read on the forward strand.
GGCTGGGGCTAAGCCATGTCTCCGCAATATCCTTTCTTTCAGGAGTGCTAGTTCTGCAAGGTTCGCAGGAGAGCTTCTGTAAAGTTTGTAAGTAGGCTGTTTATGTTTTCTTATTGGCAACGTTACGTAGCGCTCTGTATGAAAATCACTGGCTGTGCTGTGTGCAGTCTGTGGCTAGTTTGCATTGTTGTCTGCCATTGTAGTGTTGGGCAGCTGGATGTTAACAGCGCGTAGCGTTGCGCAGTTGGAGGCGAGCCGCCAGCAGTGGTGGATGTGGGGAGAGAGATGGCGGAGTTTTGAAATTTGTAAGACTGGATGTCATGAACTGCTATATACATTATGTCTTTTGAACACTATTGAGGTAAATACATTGTTTGTTCACTATCAAAATCTTTCATTTGCTAACTACGCCTATTAGTAGTTAGTGCCTTCAGTAGTTTGAATCTTTTATTTAGCTGGTAGTAGTGGCGCTCGCTGTATTGCAGTAGTTCGAATAATGAAGATTTTTGGTGAGGTAAGTGATTTGTGAAAGGTATAGGTTAATGTTAGTCAGGGCCATTCTTTTGTAGGGATTTTTAAAAGTCAGTTTGCGTTGCGCTGAAAATATTGTGTGTCAGTTTAAACACAGTCACGTACAATTGTTCAAAGGGGACGTTTCAAGTTTGGAAGGTAGGAGACGAGGAACCGGCAGAAGTAAAGCTGTGAGGACGGGGAGTGAGTCGTGCTTGGGTAGCTCAGTTGGTAGAGCACTTGCCCGCGAAAGGCAAAGGTCCCGACTTCGAGTCTCGTTCCGGCACACAGTTTTAATCTGCCAGGAAGTTTCATTCCAAAGGTGTCCTATAGGATTCAGGTCAGGAGTGTCAGGAGTCTGTGCAGACCAGTCCATTACAGGGATGTTATTGTCGTGTAAGCGCTCCGCCACAGGCCTTGCATTATGAACAGGTGCCCGATCGTGTTGAAAGATGAAATCGCCATCCCCGAATTTCTCTTCAACAGTGGGAAGCAAGAAGGTGCTTAAAACATCAGTGTAGGTGTGTGCTGTGATAGTGTTTCAAGCCCACCGCATGAAAAACACGGCCACACCTTAACACCACCGCCTCCGAATTTTACAGTTGGGACTACACACGCTGGCAGATGACCTCCACCCGGCATTTGCCATACCCACACACTGCCATCGGATCGACACATTGTGGGCTGTGATTCGTCACTTCACACAACGTTCTTCCACTGTTCAGTCCTCCAATGTTTACGCTCATTACACCAACCGAGGAGTTGTTTGGTATTTACGGGCGTGATGTGTGGCTTATGAGCAGCCGCTCGACCATGAAATGTAAGTTTTCTTACCTCCCTCCTAACTATCATAGTACTTGCAGTGGATCCTGATGCAATTTGGAATTCCTGTGTGATGGTCTGGACAGATGTCTGTCTACTTAACTTTACGACCCTCTTCAACTGTTGGCGGTCTCTGTCAGTCAACAAACGAGGTCGGCCTATATGTTTTTGTGCTGTACGTGTCCCTTCACGTTTCCACTTCACTATAACGTTGGAGACAGTGGACCTAGGGACGTTTAGGAGCGTGGAAATCTCGTGTACAGACGTATGACACAAGTGGCATCCAATCACCTGACCACGTTCAAAGGCCGTGAGTTCCGCGAAGTGCCCCATTCCGGTCTCTCACGATGTCTAATGGGTACTGAGATCGCTGACATGGAGTACCTGGCAGTAGGTGGCAGCACAATGCACCTACTACGACAAATGTATGCTTTTGGGAGTGTCCTGATACTTTTGATCACATAGTGTAGGAAGACTAATTAATTTTGTAAGTGTGGTGCGCAGGCTGCTGGAACCTCATACCGTGATGCTAGGTGCTGGGACCGTATGACGACGAAGAAGGCAATCTGGTAACATTCTTTCCCCGCGGAGCCTTCACACAGGGATGCGTCTATCGTATTGCTGAACGTAGAATTTGGGCCCGTCTGCAGGCCAATGTGGTGCCGCTGTTGTGTCCAGTGTTGTCGGCTCGACTCTTTTGTTCCCGCTGCAAACAACCCTGTTCCGCAGCTAAAGGTGCACACTTAGCAGGTTCATATAGAAAACGGAACTATTGGGATAGTATACAATGTGTTGACGAAAGTCATAGGATACCGATATGCACGTATACAAATGACGGTTTTAGCGCGTACACAAGGTATAAAATGGCAGTGCACTGGCGAAGTAGTCATTTATACTCAGGTGATTCACGTTAAAAGGTTTCTGACGTGATTATATCCGTACGCCAAGAATTAATAGACTTTGAATGCAGCTAGACGTATGGGACATTACATTTCGGAAATCGTTAGGGAATTCAATATTCTGAGATCCACTGTGTCAAGAATGTGCTGAGAATACCACATTTCAGGCATTACCTCTCTCCACGGACAAGGCACTGGTCGACAGCCTTCACTTGACAAACTGAAGCAGCTGCGTGCAAGCACACAAGAAACACTTGTAAGTAGGCTGTTTATGTTTTCTCTATGTAAGTAGACTGTTTATGTTTTCTCTATGTAAGTAGGCTGTTTATGTTTTCTTTATGTAAGTAGGCTGTTTATGTTTTCTCTATGTAAGTAGGCTGTTTATGTTTTCTCTATGTAAGTAGGCTGTTTATGTTTTCTCTATGTAAGTAGGCTGTTTAGGTTTTTTATTGGTAACGCCACCTCTGTATGACAATCACTGGCTGTGCTGTGTGCAGTCTGTGGCTGCTTTGCATTGTTGTAATACTCGCCATTGTAGTGTTAGGCAGCTGGCTGTGAACAGCGCGTAGCGTTGCGCAGTTGGAGGTGAGCCGCCAGCAGTGGTGGATGTGGGGAGAGAGATGGCGGAGATTTGTAATTTGTCATGAACTGATATATATATTATGACTTGTGATGATATTAAGGTAAATACATTGTTTGCTCTCTATTAATATCTTTCATTTGCTAACTATCCCTATCAGTAGTTAGTGCCTTCAGTAGTTTGAATCTTCTATTTAGCTGGCAGTAGTGGCGCTCGCTGTATTGCAGTAGCTTGAGCAGCGAAGATTTTTGTGAGGTAAGTGATTTGTGAAAGGTATAGTTTAATGTTAGTCAGGGCCATTCTTTAGTAGGGAATTTTGAAAGTCGGATTGCGTTGTGCTAACAAAATATTGTGTGTCAGTTCAAGGACAGTCGTGTAAGAATTGTTCAAAGGGGACGTTTCATATGGCGACCCTGCCAGGATACCTCACTGGAATCTTCTGATTTTTTTCTTGTAGTTTGTGTATTTAGTGTAGATTTTGTTTATTGCTAGCGCGTAATTATAGAGAGAATTTCCTTTGTAGTTGCAGTCTTTCATTGTGGTACAGTAAAACAGTTGTAGCATGCATGCAGTTTTACACCAAGTATTTCTCAGCAGCGCGTGCAATTAACTAGATATTTTTTCAGTGTTATGTTAATGTGTTCTCTTATTTTTGCTCTTCAAATTGTGCTTTTCTGTGTTGTCGTGTGAAATATTGTGACAATAATGGCGTGTGAAAAACGTAATACTAGGCTCCAAAGTAAACTGAGAAATGACAGTGAAGACGAAAGCAGTGTGTTAGCGCCGCAGAGTAATGAATTAACAGACATTCAAAGTAGTAATTTGGTAACTGTGCATAGGGAAATGGAGCGGGCGGCAAACAATGGCGTGGACAGTGAAACATTTAGTGAAGAGGGACGCATTATCGAATGATCGGTCGGCAACAGCTCGCCTCAGGAATCCGAAATGACAGGAAACAATCTCGCAAATACTGTAGATTCAGGTTTTGGTTCCTCACCGTTTTCTCAAATAAGTCAAGACACATTTTCTGCTTGTCAAAATGTGAATGTTGCCGGTGCAAATTCACTGCCGAAAAGCACTGAGGAACATGTTCCAGACACCAGTGCATTGTTATTACAATTAATACAGCAAATGGGACAAACACAGCAAAAGCTTCAAAAGTTAGACACAATGGAACAAAATCTTCGAAAGTTAGACACAGTGGAACAAAATCTTAAAAAGTTAGACACAGTGGAACAAAATCTTAAAAAGTTAGACACAATGGAACAACATCAGAGACAAACACAGCAACAGTTAGACGCAATGGAACAAAATCTTCACACCACGCTTGAACAAACACGTGAAGATTTAACTACTGAGTTACATAACATTGAATCGAAATGTCAAAAAGTCTGTAATGACGTAAAAACTCAAATTTGTGAGCATTTTCAACCTATTTTTTCGCGGCATGAAAAGGCATTACAGAATCACGAAGCAGCCTTAAAAGAACTGCAAATTATTGTTCATGAAAATCATGAGACCTTGCAAGCTAAATTTGACTCAGTTGCATCTACCGATTCGGTTACGCAACTTGCAAAAACTCAGGAAAACTTAAAGAACACAGTAGATTCGATTTCAACACAAATGGACACTCTGAAACTTGGTTCCGAAAAACACACTGAGGAAATGTGTTCATTATCAGAGAAAGTAGTTGAACTTTCGGATCAGCTAAATAATTTATCTACGAAGGTAGATGATAATCTGAATGACGCAAAACCGGTAGTCTTTAATGACACAGAACAGAGCGAACAAATTAGGAAACTGAAACAAAATCTGAATCAAATTGATACGCAACACCAAAGAGAAATCCGGGAAGTACAAGATCAGCTGACACAGGTAATACAAGAATTACGTATTTCAGAAGACACTCGCGCTCCAACACGGGAAGAGGAACTTAGAAATACGCAAAAGCCACAAAATAATAATACAGGGCATTTCGGTAATTATGAAAGAAATTGGCAAGGTACACCGAATTTTGAGATGGAACCGCCGACACGACGTAACTATGACCGAGATGCTACTCGCCGACACGATGATTTTGACTATAAGTTGTTCATTACTACACGTAAATTCAAAACGTTTAAGAATTCTGCCAACGACATTCATCCACAAGCGTGGCTCCATCAATTCTCTCATTGTTTCCCTCCCAACTGGTCATTGGAGCACAGGTTAGAATTTATGTGTGGCTACTTAGAGAATGAACCAGGTGTAAGAATGCGATCGGTCATTCACGATTGTCACAGTGAAGGAGATTTTTATCATGCCTTCCTCTCAGCGTATTGGTCTCAAGCCACACAAGACCGCGTAAAACATGGCATCATAATGATGAAACATTTCGAACAATCTGAATTCTCCAGTCTTGTGAAATATTTTGAAGACATGTTGCACAAGAATCAGTACCTGTCAAACCCATACAGCCCCTCAGAACTCATCCGCATTTGCTTAATCAAATTACCTGAACATTTACGACATATTATTTTGGCAGGACGTTGCAAAGACGACATTGAAGCTTTTCAGGGACTGTTACAAGAACTGGAAAGTGACACTGACAATCGCGGAACACAGGAGCACAACAATTACAGGTCACATCCGTCGCAATTCCGCGATGAAAGAAATAATAACTGGACACGACAAGGCTATTCTCACAACGCAAATCGTGACCAAAACAGACACCACCCGTATGACAACCGTTGGCAGAGCAGTAATAGTTACAGAGAAAGATCGCATTTCCGTAGAAATGAATATGACAGAGATAATCATAGAAACAGACAATATGGTAACCAGACCTGTTATTATCAAGGGAGGCAAAATAACTTCAGACGCAACGGACCAGCGCGCAGTTACGATTCAGGGAGAAATTCTCCACCACATGACCGACAGACAAGAAACTATGTAAACTACCGACAAAACGACAGACCTGAATTTCATCAGAACTGGCGGGATTTAAACAGGGCTGGGCCCTCTGGGCAAGGTGAATTTGTAGCAGTTAGGTCTCCAAATCCCAATAACGGCGCGCGCCAACAAAGAAACAGACAATGACTCGCACCGCAGGCAGCCACCAGCGCCGGCTGGCTCAGGGAAAAATAACATAGACGCTAACCTTGAGAAAAAAAAATTTCAGTATTCTTTACCGACGTATACCAAATGACAATTGCATTCAAGTTCAAACTCTGAGTACTAGGAAGAGTAAAGGTTTACACCACATTTCACATGTAAAACCATTTATTGAGAGATAATCTGCTTTTTAACTTTGTCTTTGCCATATAACTTTTCACTTTACATTACTAGTATGCTTTGTCAGACTTAGAATCTGTTAACATACAACAATGTTTGAAGTTAAATATCCAGTCTAGAACATAGGGAACATTTTTAAACAGAAATTACGAATGCATTGTTATAGTGAACAGACGACACAGTGTTGTATTTGTACATTCTTGCTTGTTAGTTGCACGATTACGTAACGACTATAAGGCTCACATACTTAGAACATTTACCAGTACTGCTAATGAGATTTTAATGCAACATTTTGGTTTACTTGAAAATACATTCCGGATTTAAAGTACTTTCTGTGAGATACCAGACGGCACAGTGGTTAGTTTATGTGACAGCTACACGATTTTATCATGACGCTACTAATGAGTGACAATTTACAATGTTGCTTGTGCGGTGTTTCTGTTTTATATCTGCACAGTTTTTCTGTTTTATTCTGGAAAGTAAAACATGTTTTAGTAGTAACTTTTGTAGTATAGCTACAATAAGACAGGGTTTTCCATAGCACAACAATACGTTACAGCACAGTACGTTCTTCAACACAACAATAAGCGTAATAACTACGATATCTATACGCAAAGCATTTCACTTTCGTTTATCATGAGGTAAGTACATTGACTTCTGCAGAACTTAGCTTTCGGAGGACGATAACTACGACACTCCCACACAGATTATGTTGCAACAAGACGCACATTTAGCGCTACAGTACACGTATTTGAGTGATTAATTGTGTACTTAAAACATTTATTTTTAAAGATTTTTGAATTACAAAGAAAGTTTTCCGTGATACATTTCATTCCATTGCTGTAATCTGTAACACCTGAGGGTATAATTACATTAATCCTCAGGGGGGTACACGCCTACTTTGTGTACCATGTGTTTGGCAAGCACAAGGAACCCTAGCTAATATGGTATTTGCTTATACAACTTTACACATCGGTACCATATTTCTCTAACACACAAATTACACAGCTATCTGATCATTTAACTGAGAGAGACAAACATTTATTTTACTACATCAGTGACACATGTTTACGCAATTACACAGTTGGATAACTTCACACTTATGAAACTGTATTTTGTCTGTACTTTGTAAACTGTTCATATTTTTTCGGAATCATTGTGATACTATGAGAGCTCTGAATGATGTATTTGGTATGAGATCATGATTTTTAAAGTACGTTTGAGGCAGCTGACACTTTTGACATGAGCAGAGAATTTTTTTAGGCTTAGAAATTATTGGAGGAAGTTACGACGATTTTGAGATTTGACTGAGGTGTTCTGATGTTATTATTACGACGACGATGTGTATTATGTTGTTGAGGAATGTTTATTATGCTACGTATTTCTCATGATGAAATATTGAAGAAGTGTCGACGAATATGTATATGTATAATGAGGTAAGGAATAATGAGTAGTGTTTAGGGACTCTGATTTATGAAAAGGATGTTGGAAACCAAGAAACGTACTTTAAGAGTTATGAAATGTGTGTGTATATTCGTGAATGTATTACAATGCAGACGAAAAATTTTTTTGGACACTGTTATATCAATAGCATTTTGTTTCTACAGATTTGTAACGCAAATTCTTGACCTGTGAAATATTTTTATATGCGACTGTCTCTGTAGCGGAAACTGCTGTCGTAAATATTTCCGTAAGAAAGTTAACGGACCACCTACACATAATGCGTCGTGGGCACCCAGCTGTGTCAGACGCCTGGAGAAAAAGCCATTAGCGCGTGCCTTTCAGAGCACAGGAAAACACCTAGAGAACAAGCCATTAGGGTGTGCCTTTCATCGCTAATGCGACACCCTCGTTACTTGAAAACATTTGATTACTCGCACTTTGTGCTAATTGCTGAAATGCTTATGAATTGATGGGAAATATTCGTACATCTGCACACCTGATTATGACAAGTGTCTTTCTATGAGAGTTGAGAGCTACTGACTTACGAAATGCCACATGACTATTGAATGATGTTTTTATGCTTTGGTTTGCGTAATTGCTTATTTCACTTGATATCTGGTTTCCAGCTGTGTTGCAGCATTGCTTTTATAAAATAAAATGCATTTGCTAATGTGAACACTTTCTGTCAACAGATCTATTAAATAATTATTTTATGATCCACATTCTTTAAAAAAGGAGCACTTGGAAAGGAAAGAACAATAAGAAGGAACTAGTAACTGCATTCATAATTTTCTTTTCAAGTAATTGGTAACTTTTTGGTAGAATAACTTCTTGTGGTGCACCACTTTAATTACATAGATATTAAGATGTGAATATACATTTCCCTTATCTGCATTGTTGTTTTTACTGTATTATTTTTTCTGCTTGAGCTATGTCATGTTTAGATATAAGTTATTGCATTTGCTGTTGCTGTTTGCCAGGCATAGTGCTACTAAATTTCACATTACATTACTCTGTTAAGCCAGTTTTACAACTGATTTTTTTTTGTTGCTGCTCATTGGCTCATATTAGTTGTAATTTTGCATTTTATCTGTTAATTTAGATTTACTGTAGCTTGCTTTGCAATTTTCCAATTTTTTGGTCATTGCTGTTTGTGTTACTTATTTTGTGCTGCTGCATTGCCTCGTCCCTTAGTTTAGCATCTGAGCTCAGTAGATTTAAGTTAGCTTAAGAGGGGGTAGCCTCTAAGAGAATGAGTTGCGATGAATTGGAAGAAATGCATTGAGAAAACAGGTTTAGGTAGGATTTTCTTGGAAATAAATGTTGAGGTAAGAAATGTATGAACATATAAACACAGAAAGCATGCTTAGTTAGAATTTTTTTGGTGGAAACAAAGGATGAAATAAGAGGAAAGATATATGAAGTTTTGGGTTGGACTGCAGTACCAAATGTTACACTGAAAACGAACCCTGTCCTTTCCTATTGGTGTTATCCCACTATGAGTTTGTGTACCCTTGAGTATTTGTTTTCTTCCTGTCTCTGTGTAGTTTTATAGAATTTTTTCTTCTTTTAATATTAAGCTACATTCACTATGATGAGGAATACTGTTATCCTCGAATATAATTGGCATTAATAATGTGTTATTTACTTTGTAAAGATGTTTAGACATTATTTAGTCTGTTTTGTGTTAATGCTCATGTGTGAAGTTGATGTTTCGAAAGTTACTCTGATCTTTTATGTATGTACTTATGTCATAATTCCTGTAACACTGACGTATATGTCTATTTCTATTCTTTTGTAAAGCCTGTACTACAAATGTTATCTGTATTATTATGTTTTTAATGATGTATTTTGTACCTTTGTTATTGTATTCTTATGTTACCAAATTGTAATTGTTACCAGTTCTTCAAATTAAGTTACATTTCACTGCACACGTTTCTGTTGGTCATAGTATATGGACAATATGTGAGAAGTAGGGACTGATAGTGTTTGCACGTGTGTTAATGATTCAGCAAGGGACTGGATAACAGCATTGCTGGATCTAAGGACAATTCCAGAAACTTTGCGAGTGCACAAGTGGTGGTTTATGGACTTGCTATATTCTCCGCAAGACTCTTCGATGGTGAATGTGCACCTGCACAATCGCAACAGATGGCTGCTGGCCATTTCTACAAGGACTGCAGTGGGTCTGCACCTCTGGTGGCCCACCAATACCACAATCTCTACCAGGACTACAGTGGGTCTGCTCTGTGATGACCTACCTACCAATATTCTTCCAAACTACGACTGACTCTGCTGTGGGTTTGCTCTGTTGTGGCCCATTACCTGCATGCATGTCGAGAGTCAGCACTGTCTTTCCATTGGAAGGACAACACTACTTCTTCAAGACTGCATGGAAATCCACTACTTCTGTGTGCATTTTCTTTTACTGCTCAGACTTTGAGAAAAACACTGCTATTCTCCTGTTATGTACGATTAGGACTGTCTTTATGGACTGTGAGACAAAATTTTAGCTTTTGACCAACATTGTATCAATAAGTGTGTGCATTTTATATCTTTGTTACTGTAATTGTGAAAAATTTTTGTCAAATCTGTATTGGCCAGTGCCCAACACCATTTGTAAAAATTTTTGTGGGAAGCATGGGGGCTATGTAAGTAGGCTGTTTATGTTTTCTCTATGTAAGTAGACTGTTTATGTTTTCTCTATGTAAGTAGGCTGTTTATGTTTTCTTTATGTAAGTAGGCTGTTTATGTTTTCTCTATGTAAGTAGGCTGTTTATGTTTTCTCTATGTAAGTAGGCTGTTTATGTTTTCTCTATGTAAGTAGGCTGTTTAGGTTTTTTATTGGTAACGCCACCTCTGTATGACAATCACTGGCTGTGCTGTGTGCAGTCTGTGGCTGCTTTGCATTGTTGTAATACTCGCCATTGTAGTGTTAGGCAGCTGGCTGTGAACAGCGCGTAGCGTTGCGCAGTTGGAGGTGAGCCGCCAGCAGTGGTGGATGTGGGGAGAGAGATGGCGGAGATTTGTAATTTGTCATGAACTGATATATATATTATGACTTGTGATGATATTAAGGTAAATACATTGTTTGCTCTCTATTAATATCTTTCATTTGCTAACTATCCCTATCAGTAGTTAGTGCCTTCAGTAGTTTGAATCTTCTATTTAGCTGGCAGTAGTGGCGCTCGCTGTATTGCAGTAGCTTGAGCAGCGAAGATTTTTGTGAGGTAAGTGATTTGTGAAAGGTATAGTTTAATGTTAGTCAGGGCCATTCTTTAGTAGGGAATTTTGAAAGTCGGATTGCGTTGCGCTAACAAAATATTGTGTGTCAGTTCAAGGACAGTCGTGTAAGAATTGTTCAAAGGGGACGTTTCACACTGCGTGAAATAACCGCAGAAATCAATGTGGGACGCACGACAAACGTATCCGTTACGTCAGTGCGGCGAAATAGGCGTAATGGTTATGGCAGCAGACGACCGACGCAAGTGCCTTTGCTAACAGCACGCCTGGAAAACATATTCTGGGCTCGTGACCATACCGATTGAACCCTAGACGACTGGAAAACCGTGGCTTGGTCAGATGATTCCCGTTTCGGTTGCTAAGAGCCGATATTAAGGTACGTGTGTGACGTAACCCCACGAAGCCATGTATCAAGTTATCAACAAGGCACTGTACAAACTGGCGGAGTCTCCATAATGAAGTGTGCTGTAATTACATACAACAGATCCGGTCCTCTGTTATAGTTATGTTCGGCTACTTTGAGACCATTTTCAGCCATTCATGGACTTCATGTCCCCAAACAACGATGTCATGTCAGTGGGCTACAATTGTTCGCGATTGATTTGAAGAACATTGGCCACTCAGATCGCCTGACATGAATCTCGTCGAACATTTATGAGACATAACCGAGAGGCCAGTTAGTACATAAAAGCCTGCATCGCCAACACCTTCACAATTATGGACGTTTGTAAAGGCAGTATGGCTCAATATTTCTGCAATGGACTTCCAACGACTTGTTGAGTCCAAGACACATCGAGTTGCTGAAGCCAGCAAAAGTAGTTCCGACAAGATATTGTCACCTCAGTGCGAAATACAGAAATCTGTTTTAGTTTTTGATCGGCGTAGTAGTATGTGTCACTGAAAACTGATATAAACACAAAAACTGAATACGTAGATCGTTTTATGAGTAGGAATACTTGCTCAAGGACTTTTTCCTAGGATTGAGGACCATGAACTTACATCTGGAAAGGAACACAGTGTAAATGAAGACATGACGTAGTACATTAGTTAGTGAAGAAAAACACATTGAAATATCAGCTATTGAATAAACAGGTATTGACGTCATCAAAAAATTAAATTGTGTGCATAGACCACCTAGGTATAACCTTAACCTTTTTTTTGAATAAGGTGTTCTAGATAAAGTCTACAAACGCTGACACAGTTTTGTGTGGGGACATAAGTATCAACGATAATAACAAGATAGTATGAGCAAAACCCTCATAATCATCCTTCACAGCAACAGCATCTCCCTTATGATCAGGAAGGGCAGCTTCAGCAACAGCGCTGACAATCGACAAAGTGGCCACAATTACAGACAGGGAAATGAGTGTTTTAGCCGAGAGGATCTTGGCCTCCAATAACATAACAGTAAAATGAAGTATGGAAAAATCTGCAAAGTGGAGGCCTGCAAATTACCGTATCAGAAATCAACATGCAAGATTTTAAAGGGAACTAAGAAACACAAACTGCGATGAAGTGTACAGACAAACCAATGTAAGTACGAAATTTTGCATGTTAGGAGTTGGATGACGTAATAAATGATCCACACAAGCAAGAAAACAAAGTGAATGAGCATTTTTCGGATATCTCAGAGAAACTGTAACAAAATTCCAACAAAAAAATATAATACCTGTAAATGATTATATGTTAAATACCATGAAGCTTATACCAACCATAGAGCATGAAGTCAACAAAACCTTAGGAAACTTAAAAAGCAAAAAGTTGGGTGGCTTAGATGAAGCACCAGTTTCTGCGTTGAAACAACTTATTCAGAGCATAGAAGCTCCCTTATCAAACATAATAAGTGAGTCATCTGCATCAGAGAACAGTCTAGAGTCCTGCCTCTGTTTAGGAAAGGTAATGCAACAGATATACAAAGCAGCAGGCTATTTCCGCGTTTACATCATTTTCAAAAATGAAAGACAGGTTAATGAATTACTTGAATAAATATAACCCTCTAAGTGAAACAATAATTTGATTTCCAAAGATGCAGTAGTATAAAATCATAGTAGAATTCAAAAAAATAATAACTGACACTCTTGTCAGTGATGACTGTTTCACCGGCCAGTTCTTAGTTACAACTTTCTAAGTCTCTCGATCCTGTGTACCATAATACTCTAACAAGTAAGTAAGAATTATTAGGAATAAGAAGTGTAGCTAGTGACTGGTTCGATCATACTTACCACATACGGTACAGAGAGCAGATATAATACAATCTTTAAATGAGTCTAAGCTTTTAGCTAAATACTTACTGTAATCAAAAACTATCAATGAAGACCTCTTCAGTGTAGCAAATTATCACCAGTACTTTTCCTGATATACATCAGTGACTTCCGGAATATTAATTGAAAGGAAAAAATCTCTTTGCCTGTGGCAGCAGTATCACAGTCACTCAAGGACAGCTTCTTGCAAAAACACAAAATGAAACTTTCAGTGAAAGTTTTGGTTAATATGTAACCAAATTACGACGAACGAGATGAAAACAAATGTCTTGAATATCAGTTTGAAGAGAGTAAATGATACCTAACTAAAATGCATAGTACTTCTATAGGCTGCATAACAAAAACAGATTTTTTAGGAATGAATATCCATTTTCAACTGAAGTAATGCGGACATACAATGACATTACTAAAGAGATTGTCATCGGAATGTGATGCCCTTAGTGTCCTATCAGTCATCAGAATGTCATGCTCTTAGTGTCCCATCATCAGTCTGTAACAGCCAGAGTGTTTTAGTTACACACTTTTCAAATGTACACTAAATTCTTAGATATGGAATTCTTTTCTGTGGAACAAATCCACGTAGTATGAACATGGTTCCAAACTACGGAAAAGAACCATAAGAATAATAACCAAAAATAGTCATTGTTTTCTATCTACCAAACAATTGTGCACATCAACATTACCTTCATAATTACGACAAAAACAGCTCTTTCGCCACAGATTAGATTAGATTAGATTAATACTAGTTCCATGGATCATGAATACGATATTTCGTAATGATGTGGAACGAGTCGAATTTTCCAATACATGACAAAATTAGGTTAATTTAACAACATACTTAAGTTAATATAACAACTTTATTTTTTTGTGTTTTTTGTTTTTCTTTATTTTTTATTTTATTTATATTATTTTTTTGGTTTTTTCTTTTTTCTTAATTTATATCTAAAAATTCCTCTATGGAGTAGAAGGAGTTGTCATTCAGAAATTCTTTTAATTTCTTCTTAAATACTTGTTGGTTATCTGTCAGACTTTTGATACTATTTGGTAAGTGACCAAAGACTTTAGTGCCAGTATAATTCACCCCTTTCTGTGCCAAAGTTAGATTTAATCTTGAATAGTGAAGATCGTCCTTTCTCCTAGTATTGTAGTTATGCACACTGCTATTACTTTTGAATTGGGTTTGGTTGTTAATAACAAATTTCATAAGAGAGTATATATACTGAGAAGCTACTGTGAATATCCCTAGATCCTTAAATAAATGTCTGCAGGATGATCTTGGGTGGACTCCAGCTATTATTCTGATTACACGCTTTTGTGCAATAAATACTTTATTCCTAAGTGATGAATTACCCCAAAATATGATGCCATATGAAAGCAATGAGTGAAAATAGGCGTAGTAAGCTAATTTACTAAGATGCTTATCACCAAAATTTGCAATGACCCTTATTGCATAAGTAGCTGAACTCAAACGTTTCAGCAGATCATCAATGTGTTTCTTCCAATTTAATCTCTCATCAATGGACATACCTAAAAATTTGTAATATTCTACCTTAGCTATATGCTTCTGATTAAGGTCTATATTTATTAATGGCGTCATACCATTCACTGTACGGAACTGTATGTACTGTGTCTTATCAAAATTCAGTGAGAGTCCGTTTACAAGGAACCACTTAGTAATTTTCTGAAAGACAGTATTGACAATTTCATCAGTTAATTCTTGTTTCTCAGGTGTGATTACTATACTTGTATCATCAGCGAAGAGAACTATCACGACACAAAAGCCCGTGAAGTCTCCCAGAGGTTTCCCTACCACTGGTGTGTGCTTTTAACTCCATGAGCTTCGAAAACACCAGCAATATAGCAAGAAAAACAGTTGATGCCATCGATATTGTTAACATGTTATCGAGAATACTGTCTTCATGTTTGACAGAAAAACCTTGAATTTTTACGAATGTACAGGACGTTTTAAAAAGAATAATGTGATTTAAAAGGGCGATATTGATAGAAACAGTACAAACATGAGATGAATTGCAAAATACTCGCAGAAACTTTAAGTTTCAGCTACGCCATTACAAATTCTCTACGTGTCCGCCATCAGCAGCACGAACAACGTCTTGGTGATGGCCAAATTCGTCATAAACTTTACACTATGTATCTGCATTTACAGAACTTATGTCGGCTGTTATTCTGATCTTCAGTTCTTCTATGGCGCGAGGTAAAGGGGAGAAGAACACACTTTCCTCTACACATCCCTACAAGAAAAAAATTGGGTGGCGTTATATCTGGCAATCTTGGAGGCCAAGAATGCAGGGCACTGTATAGCGGTCCCAGGCGCCCCATCCAGAGTTGAGACAGAGTATCGTCAAGAAAGTGACGTACGTTGTTATGGCAGTGAGGTGGAACTTCATCCTATTGGAAAATGAAGGCATCGGAGTCCTCCTGAAGTTGTGGCAAAAGCCCATTCTGCAGTAATCGAAGACAGCTGATTCCAGTCAATGTGTTTTCCTCAAAAAAAAAAAAAAAAAAAAAAAAAAAAAGGGATCTTACACTTTTTCAATAGAAATAGCACAAAAAACGTTCACTTTAGGCGAGCCTCTTTCGTTCTCAGTAATGTCATTAACATTTCTGGTGTCCCCATTTGCGCACATTATGTCGGTTTACTATACCGCTAACTTGAAATGCTGCTTTATCACTGAAAATTAACCACGGTAATAATGTATCGTCTTGCATGTCCTCTACCAGAGCATTGCTGAAGTCATCCCGTTTCCTTTTATGACCAGTCCGAAGAGCTTGCAGTAATTTTAGTGTGTACGGCTTATAGACTAAATGACGGCTTAACACTCGCCAGAGAGGCGTACGAGGCATTGCAACTTTTCTGCTCGTACAGCTAATAGACTTTCGTAGACTCCGCTCAAACGTTTGCCGAATTCTTTCCACCATGTCATCAGAAGTATGAGGTCGACACAAACACCATATCTTTTCAGAATGGCTATTCCAACGACGGAAGTATCTGGGTGCAGGCGAATCAGTGCCGAAACGCCGATGAAAAGCATGCTGGATCGAAATCACTGGCTTAACTCTTTGCAAACTGGAGCTCACAAAATGCCTTCTGTTGAGCGGACGCCATCTCACTTCTGACTGACTTTGTAATGTTATGTGTGCCTCACTGATCTTTTTTTTTAAACTAATTTGTGCCTGATTTTATTCTGAGAAGCTCAGTAATGTATGTAAATACCGTAAATTTAAATATGATTCAAAAAGTACTTCAAGTGAAGTGAAGCGCAGCTGGACAACAGGAAACTCTTTAGCGCGCAATCCCCGCAGCGATAGTAGTTGTGAATCTTTGAGTATGGACTAAAAAAAAAAAGACAATTGATTTATTAAGAAAAAGAGGACTGTTAATCTGTATCTTGTGGAAAGAGGGCGTGTTGCTAGGCCGTCGCTCAGGAAGTATTGTTACATTTAATGAAAATTGATATTTTAGTGATAAAACCGAGTAAAGTATGCGTAAGAGTTACCAAACATTTATGTATACAAATTTTCTGGTAGTGAAGAATAGAAATATCCTCTTTTTGGAAAAGGAGGTGAGCTTCATTGCCGTCGCCGTCTATCAATCGACAGAATTGTAAGTGTACAGAGTTCACTAAAATACAGGAAAAGAAATGCATTCTCTATCATTTTCATTCAGTAAATAACAACCTCTCATAATTTCTTAATTACAGTAACTGGATTATGTTCTTGTACAATAGTATGGTTCTGAACTTCACTGACCAATTTTGATGTAGCACGACGTGTAGTTTGAAGGAAGTTCGTGTGCCAAGCAATCTCCTTTTCTCAAGAAAAGCAGATTGCTGTTTGATCTTATTTACTTCAAAGTGGTCCCTTAGGAATGAAAAGCTACGAAAACTTGGGCTCAAAGCTATCCGCAATACGGCCAAGTAACCAAGAGAGTCGTATTTTAAACCTTAAAGAACAATAACTTCCTCCAAATTATAATACGTCACCAACTGGTGCAGAAGCTGATCATTCAAGGAGGCAGCAACCAAAATTCAGGTACTAGTTACGACTTAAAGTAAGAATCTCAATCAAAAATCAATCTCTCTCTCTCCAAACACATATATAAATATTCATATTTCATCTACATCTACATGATTACTCTGCAATTTACATTTAAGTACTTGGCAGAGGGTTCATCGAACCACAATCATACTATCTCCCTACCATTCCACTCCCGAACAGCGCGCGGGAAAATCGAACACCTAAACCTTTCTGTTCGAGCTCTGATTTCTCTTATTTTATTTTGATGATCATTCCTACCTATGTAGGTTGGGCTCAACAAAATACTTTCGCATTCGGAAGAGAAAGTTGGTGACTGAAATTTCGTAACTAGATATCGCCGCGACGAAAAACGTCTTTGCTTTAATGACTTCCGTCCCAACTCGCGCATCATATCTGCCACACTCTCTCCCCTATTACGTGATAATACAAAACGAGCTGCCCTTTTTTGCACCCTCTCGATGTCCTCCGTCAATCCCACCTGGTAGGGATCGCACACCGCGCAGCAATATCCTAACACGGGTTCGATTCCCGGCGGGGTCAGGGATTTTCTCTGCCTCGTGATGACAGGGTGTTGTGTGATGTCCTTAGGTTAGTTAGGTTTAAGTAGTTCTAAGTTCTAGGGGACTGATGACCGTAGATGTTAAGTCCCATAGCGCTCAGAGCCATTTGAACCAATATTCTAACAGAGGACGAACGAGTGTAGTGTAAACTGTCTCTTTAGTGGACTTGTTGCATCTTCTAAGAGTCCTGCCAATGAAACGCAACCTTTGGCTCGCCTTCCCCACAATATTATCGATGTGGTCTTTCCAACTGAAGTTGTTCGTATTTTTAACACCCAGGTACTTAGTTGAATTGACAGCCTTGAGAATTGTACTATTTATCGAGTAATCGAATTCCAACGGATTTCTTTTGGAACTCATGTGGATCACCTCACACTTTTCGTTATTTAGCGTCAACTGCCACCTGCCACACCATACAGCAATCTTTTCTAAATCGCTTTGCAATTGATACTGGTCTTCGGATGACCTTACTAGACGGTAAATTACAGCATCATCTGCAAACAACCTAAGAGAACTGCTCAGATTGTCACCCAGGTCATTTATATAGATCAGGAACAGCAGAGGTCCCAGAACGTTTCACTAGGGAACACCTGATATTACTTCAGTTTTACTCGATGATTTTCCGTCTATTACTACGAACTGCGACCTTCCTGACAGGAAATCACGAATCCAGTCGCACAACTGAGACGATGCCCCATAGGCCCGCAGCTTGATTAGAAGTCGCTTGTGAGGAACGGTGTCAAAAGCTTTCCGGAAATCTAGAAATATGGAATCAACTTGAGATCCCCTGTCGATAGCGGCCATTACTTTGTGCGTTGCACAAGATTGACATTATTAAGATGAAAGTCATTTTATAACTTCAAACGGAGAAGTCGCACAGACTGGCGTTTAACAGCGATTTTCTGAAACTCTAGGCCTTATTAATTCAAACAATTCCGATTTTTCGTAATTGTTACAGTCCAAAATCAGGCTGTTCTTCTTGAAACACCCTGTACTTCGTTGTACTACACTTTCGCACTGTTTAGCGGCTGTGGAAAGGGAATCTGCAGCAAAGAAGTTCATTCGGGGACGAGTGGAGAAGCCTCGCGTCAGGAAGGGGGGCGCCGCCGTTTGCTGCAGACGCAGTGCGTTAGGCGGGCGGCCAGCGGCGGCGGTACAGCGGCCGGTGATAACTCCGCGGCGGTATTTGCAGGGCGGGCCGCAGCTGGCGCTCCTACCAATTAGGAAGGGGCTGCCTGCTGGCCGGGCCTCGCTGGCTGCGCTGCCCTGGTAGGGCCTGCGGTCGCTGCGGCCGGCTGCTACACCACGGCCAGCCGCGCTCGCTGTTGTAGCCGTCCGCACCCAGCGTGGTCGTGGGCTCACAGTAAGTCCGGTCGATCTGGCGCTCAACCTGCTCACCACCATATGTATCTTTTTGGGTCATCAGTATTCTGAATGGTCCGATGCGATGCGCCACGAATTCACCTCTACATCTACATCCATACTCCGCAAGCCACCTGACGGTGTGTGGCGGAGGGTACCTTGAGTACCTCTACCGGTTCTCCCTTCTATTCCGGTCTCGTATTGTTCGTGGAAAGAAGGATTGTCGGTATGCCTCTGTGTGAGCTCTAATCTCTCTGATTTTATCCTCATGGTCTCTTCGCCAGATATACGTAGGAGGGAGCAATATACTGCTTGACTCCTCGGTGAAGGTATGTTGTCGAAACTCGAACAAAAGCCCGTACCGAGCTACTGAACGTCTCTCCTGCAGAGTCTTCCACTGGAGTTTATCTATCATCTCCGTAATGCTTTCGCGATTACTAAATGATCCTGTAACGAAGCGCGCTGCTCTCCGTTGGATCTTCTCTATCTCTTCTGTCAACTCTATCTGGTACGGATCCCACACCGGTGAGCAATATTGAAGCTGTGGGCGAACAAGTGTACTGTAACCTACTTCCTCTGTTTTATGATTGCATTTCCTTAGGATTTTCCAATGAATCTCAGTCTGGCATCTGCTTTACCGACGATCAACTTTATATGATCATTCCATTTTAAATCACTCCTATTGCGTACTCCCAGATAATTTATGGAATTAACTGGTTCCAGTTGCTGATCTACTATATTGTAGCTAAGTGATAAAGGATATTTCTTTCTATGTACTTGCAGCACATTACACTTGTCTGCATTGAGATTCAATTGCCATTCCCTGCACCATGCGTCAATTCGTTGCAGATCCTCCTGCATTTCAGCACAAACTCTCGATATACTACAGCATCATCCGCAAAAAGCCTCAGTGAACTTCCGATGTCATCCACCAGGTCATTTATGTATATTGTGAATAGCAACGGTCCTACGACACTCCCCTGCGACACACCTGAAATCACTCTTACTTCGGAAGACTTCTCTCCATTGAGAATGACATGCTGCGTTCTGTTATCTAGGAACTCTTCAATCCAATCACACAATTGGTCTGATAGTCCATATGCTCTTACTTTGTTCATTGAACGAGTGTGGGGAACTGTATCGAACGCCTTGCGGAAGTCAAGAAACACGGCATCTACCTGTGAACCCGTGTCTATGGCCCTCTGAGTCTCATGGACGAATGGCGCGAGCTGCGTTTCACACGATCGTCTCTTTCGAAACCTATGCTGATTCCTACAGAACAGATTTCTAGTCTCCAGAAAAGTCATTACACTCGAACATAATGCATGTTCCAGAAGTCTACAACTGATCGACGTTAGAGATACAGGTCTATAGTTCTGCGCATCTGTTCGACGTCCCTTCTTCAAAACGGGGATCACCTGCGCCCTTTTCCAATCCTTTGGAACGCTACGCTCTTCTAGAGACCTACGGTACGCCGCTGCAAGAAAGCTGCAAGTTCCTTCGCGTACTCCGTGTAAAATCGAACTGGTATCCCATCAGATCCAGCGGCCTTTCCTCTTTTGAGCGATTTTCATTGTTTTTCTATCCCTCTGTCATCTATTTCGATATCTACCATTGTGTCATCTGTGCGACAATCTAGACAAGGAACTAGAGTGCAGTCTTCCTGTGTGAAACAACTTTGGAAAAAAAACATTTAGTATTTCGGCCTTTAGTCTGTCATCCTCTCTTTCAAAACCATTTTGGTCACAGAGTGTCTGGACATTTTGTTTTGATCCACCTACCACTTTGACATAAGACCAAAATTTCTTAGGATTTTCTGCCAATTCAGTACATAGAACTTTACTTTCGAATTCATTTAACGCCTCTCGCATAGCCCTCCTCACACTACATTTCGCTTCGCCTGTGTCTACCTTCTCATCTCAAGAGAACACGTCAAATCCCATAATCTAATTTTTCAGAAACGTCGCCCACTGGGAGAGGGTTCAAAATAGGCGACCACGTGTCTGTGGTCATCCGTAGATACTCGACCGTTATTGAAAAAGAAACGTCGGTCAATGTACTTTACATGCTGTTTACGGCGCGATATCCTCAGGCCAAAAGTTGGCAGTATGGCTTTAGCGTCCGAGCAGACTGGTGTGTGTCAGAACTCTCCATTACACAAAACAATATATCCAGCTTAGCGCTATTCTTTGCATTGTTTAAGCACCCAGATGTCAATAGTAACAACCTGTGGGCGAAACATGGAAGCGCGATTCTGAGCATTGTTGTGAGACGAGGTCTGTCTGCGAGGGTGGAAGTAGCAGTGTCTGTCGAGAGCTCGGAGACAGAAGACGTATTACGGTGCCCTCACGTCGGTGATGGCAGATCTTACCACACTCACGGCCTGATTTCATTTACGTAGCCAGGAGAGATTTAGATGGCTTAACTACGCTTGAAGATGGAATTGAAGGTAAAATTCGCAAGCATAGCGCAAAAACAATTGCAGGATTAGGCTCGTGATTGTTGGCCCGAGTTTGCAATAATCCCATGTTTTGCTTGTCACCGAAAGAAGCCTCCTTCTCCTCCAAATAATAATAATTATTCTCCACATCTAAATGATATGCTGTGGTCACTAAGTGTTAATGCAATTTTGAAATGGAAATAATTTGTTAATCTGGCACTCAGCTATTATTGACACACATGTCATTCGTCATTGTCATCATGAATACTTGTTCATGAAAATTCTGAAGTTTTAAATAGACTTAATTAATGATACTCGTTCTCAAAAGTTATTTAGTAGTTAACAGAACCCAAGCAAACTCCTTTTTATTAAATTCATTCTTAGTAACAATAAGCTTTAGCCGCTGCTGCCGCATGCTGTTGCGAATTGATGTAAACTACTTGGAAAAAGGCAGTCATCTAGTGAGTGCAAAACTTAGTGCCAAAACAGAGACACTCGCACACCACAACATGTCATGTACTCCAGTCCAGTAAGCCGCGCAGGGTAGCCTTCCGGTCTCGGACGCCCTGTCACGGTTCGCGCGGCTGCCCCCCGTCGGAGGTTCGAGTCCACCCTTGCGCATGGGTGCGTACTCAGCGTAAGTTAGTTTAAGTTAGAGTAAGTAGTGTGGAAACCTAGGGACCGACGACCTGATATTGGTAGCTTTCGAAGTCCAATATTTATATATGCGATACTCCATAAATTTCTTTACGCATTTCGACGCAGTCTTGACGCAAACACAGAACAGTTGCTATTCACTAAGTTTGGCCTGGACCGAAGTGAAACAAACAGCTGAAGATTAATGCATTCAGAAAGTCACTTATCAGAACATGCTCTACATAGAAAATTTTATTTAAAAGACAGAGTTGTATTTTGAGTTCAGCGATCTAAAGAAGAAAAGATCCTATTAAGTAACAACATCAGTTTGGTGTCAGTATTTATCGCAAATTTCCAAATTTCCTAATCCAGTAAATTCCGTTACACAAGTCAGATTCTGCATCACTTGAAAATTCTTGTTCAGAAACGCAGTCAGATAGCTTATCCAAAGGTTACTTTTAAGTTTTTCATGTAACGATCTGTTGAGGGCTTAAATAACAGTGAAACCGACGCTCATACAACTCGCACACAGTGTTATGCAGATTAGATTCCGTTGACTGATAGCCCAGGTTGCTTATCGGATCCAGTTTCACAGACGAACATAGGCATAATTGGTGGCAGCTACGTCACATATTAGTTCCATATACGTTACACTAGCCGCTCCTGCTGCGGAATGGTTGCATATACGTTACACTGGACGTGTTGTGTCTTTCTCGCATTGTTTACTTCCTTCGGTCGACTCTAACGCGACGCCATTGCGCGTCAAGATCATTTCGAATAAATACCGAAAATCAACATTGAATTTCTGTTTGAGAAACGACTTGGCTAGGCCAGAGGCACTTGATGTCTAATGCTTTTTAAAGGAAAAGCCCAAGATCCCTGTTGCCGACACTGTATAACTTCACTTTTCGATCGTAAGTAACACAGTCCAAGTGAAATTTATTAACGACGCTACATGCTACAGCATTCTTCGAGACATGAAACAAAGACTACGCTTCCGCCACGCAGACCGAAATGTTGGCAACATCGAGGTAGCTCATGCTGGACTGGAACTGCAGACTATAGGGATATTCGAACTATCCTTCGAACTCCCGGTGGCAGACGTTGTGGCGGCGCTCTGACCCTAGAGTACAGTACACGAACACGTGACAGAAAAGTTGATCCAGTTTAAGATATAACCAGTTCTAAACAGTCTGCATGAGGTGTATGTTGAACTACAATGGCACACATCATTATATATTTAAACTGGAGGCTGCCAGGCCATAGTTATTTATGACGACCAGTCTAAAACGTGCTACGAATGCGGAAAGGGAGGTCACTTACGTTCCGAGTTCGTCCAGTGTTGGATCACGCAACTTCCACCACACGACGTGGAACCTCCGCTGACGTCGACAATCGCTCCAGTGACATACAGGTTGGCACTCACGACGTCTCCACCTGTTCAGACGCAACGGACTGACTTTGCAGAACTGGAACCACCCTCTGCAGGCCAACACTGGGCCTATCATTCAGACTGGCCAGTGGCAGAACTCCATCGAATGCCATCGATAGTAGCAGATACTGCAGGTGTTCCTGATAGCAGGATGGCAATCGAAGCCATTGTGCTGACGAGGCATAAGTCAGTGCCGGCGTCCAACATGGAAGGGCACACGCGAAAACACCACTGTCTCCAATGCTGAAAGTGACGCTATAGGACTACGTCAGAACACCTTACCCCCACTCACAGGAGGAAGAAGAACTGATCCAGCAGGACACCAACGATGAGGCTGACACTTCTGCCACTACCTCTACAAAAATGACAGCAGGGTGGGTAGAGTCTGTTTGCCAGTCCTCTGCAGGAAGGTTCTAATGGAGGCTGCAAAGCCAATTGGTACCTCCCTATCAACCACCGTGATCCTACAGAACACTAACATACTTATGCCCCCACATTGTGGACTGAGGACATCAAGACTAAGCAGGGCCCCTAGTAATATGGTAAAGTAGGTCCTGAGGCATTTTGTTTGTGCAGGTTGCATACATTCAGGGGCAAGTATGCATTCACAGGAAAACCTGTTAATTGATTTGTGACCTCCTGGGGTGCTGCACAGGGTAGCCGTGCAGTCTGAGGCCCCTTGCCACAGTTTGTTAGGCTTCACCTGTCGGAGGTTCGAGTCCTCCCTCGGGCATGGGTATGTGTGTGTGTGTGTGTGTGTGTGTGTGTGTGTGTGTTGTCCTTAGCGTAAGTTAATTTAAGTTAGATTAAGTAGAGTGTAAGACTAGGGACTGATGTCTTCAGCAGTTTGGTCCCATGGGAACTTAACCACCACCTCCTGTGGTAATCGTTCCTTCCCCTCCTCCTTCTCCCTTCCAGCCCTATCGGAAATATGCATCCCTCCAACCTCCCACTCATTGATATGAGCACATCTTTAATATCACATTCATTGACTAATTAATTAAATCACTCGATTAATCACTGTTCCCACTGAGAAATCCCCCAGCTCTCCTCTCTCCTTCCCCATACCCCTCCTCCCCTCCAACTGTCTGGAAATTGGCTGGAAAAAGTAGTCTTTGCTGGAGAGGAAGGATCTCATGACATGGTATCAAAGTCAATGTCAATAATACTATATTGTTCACCTGAATTTGCATATTCTTTGTTTAATCAGTTTGCAGGAGACGTGGCTGCTCCACTTGGGTGGAGCTAACGTCTACACCCCCAACCCCACTTCCATACTGTAAGCACTGAGGAATGGAGTGATGTGCGGTATATTAGCCACCGTTTTGCATCGCCTGTGGATACGTCTGTCTTCCTGGCGTCGCCACGGAGATCAAAAACCGCGTAATGTTCTAATGACAGATCACGATACTGAATACCACTGACCTCAGACCGAATGTCAGCCTCCTTTGTTCTCGCAGATCTTGAACAAAGCATCAGGTGGTCAGTTTTCTTTGGTCGAGCAATTCCAGACTTGCTTCCTTTCTCTGTCTCTCTCAAGCACCTACTTCCTGTTTGCATGTGAACCAACGTGTTCAAACGCACAGATGGTGGTTGCCCTTACCACCCAGAATACTGTGTTCTTATTGGCTAATGCTGGGAGCAAGGGGAGAGCTGACGCAACTGTTATATTAAAAATGGCGGTATGTAGTCCATTTGCTCTACCCCCATCAAATTAATTGTTTAACAATTGACAGGAGTCAAATAGGTCGCTTAAAACGCTCACCGCAACATTACGATGATATTTTAAAGATTTGGTCGCACAGAAACATTTTGAAAATCAAGTAATTTCTGCCAAAAATAGATTGTAGGACTAAATACGTCCGAGGTCTTTTATGCACCGACGTTTGAGAACACAAGCACCCCCTTCCATCACAACGTTTCCACCAGACATATCTGGCGAACAAAATCTTCCAGTCATACACTCTCTTGATCGCCGAGCGCCTACCGACTAGAGGAGTGAATGGAATTGCACTAGCCAGGACATCGTATCTTCGCACGCGCGCCGTTCGGGAGCGGACACGCTGACACTTTGGTGTACATCTCCAGTCGTACCACGCTCTCAGACACAGCTCTCCCATGTATCGAATGGATTGCAGATACGTGGTCTCGGATCTCCCAACAAAGCGCCCGCCGAGGGTGAAAGACTTTTCCACTACTCTTCTACGGGCAGTTCCTCATAACGTGGTAGAAACCAAAAACCCAGCTGTCAATTGGTCACGAGTGTGGAAAGCGATGCATCACTACTTTCTGCCAACCACCGTGCGCAAGACGTGGTATCAAGTTACGGACAGAAAATATACGACGGGACACAGGCTTCACGCTATCGGATTAACGGACTCCCCGCTTTTCTCCGACTTGTCGGCTCCTGGATACCGATGAAGACCGCTTCACAGGTGTGTCGTCGTCCGGAGTTTGGCTACTCGTTACCTTCGTGGCACCCCTGACGTTATTGACCTCAGGTTCCTTCTGTGTCCAATTGACTAGTCCTTTCCCCTGGCCAAATATC
The DNA here is from genome assembly GCF_021461385.2 of Schistocerca piceifrons. Taxonomy (NCBI): domain Eukaryota; kingdom Metazoa; phylum Arthropoda; class Insecta; order Orthoptera; family Acrididae; genus Schistocerca; species Schistocerca piceifrons. Next base: position 59,046,283 of record NC_060142.1, read on the forward strand.
TTGTGCTTACATGGTTCAAGGAATGACAATCGACTACATCCTCGACAAAGGGGAGAAAATGGACTTTGATTACTAGTTGTGCCTGGAAAGTGCTCACAACGCTCTTGAATGCACACCGAGGTACTGTACGCTTCTTGCAAATTACTTACACAATGTTTACGTAAGCGCCAAGCGAGTTGGGGAATGCCAGGCTCAGCGAAACTTACCGCACAGCATCATATCGCAGAGAGAACGACCCGAGTGGCAAGCAGTGAGAGGGGAAAGCGATCGGCTGATTCAAATAATGCTTCATTCATTGAGGCGTTAGCAACGCAAAATGAACCTGTTTTAGTCATTTTGGATGATATTGTTGGAAACAGAAAACGCCAGTGGCAGTGGACAAGAAAATTCCAGTTGCATGGTGCAACTTGAAGAAATATTCTTTTAGCTGACTACTATTTTAATTTACCCCCTTCAGACCCAAACAATTTTTTTTACTTCAAGTATTTGTTGGTACGTGCGTAGCATACTGAAGTCATAAATGAACATAGTAATGTTAGTTTTCAGTTACTACTCATCTGGATGAGATTTTCCTACGTCCAGTCAGCTGGACTTAATAGTTTACTCTTGGAAATATTGAGAAGTAACGGTGTTACGTTACTGCAACAATTTGTTGATTTGTTTACAACAACAACGACGACAAATAATAATAGAGAACTGAGTGTGACACTCATACTTACGTTTGCTTCGGGAAGACATTGCAGAGAGAACAACAGCAGCGGCTGTCATGACGCAGTGAGAAGAACATCTCAGTCTAGCCAACAGCATAGAAGAAGCGTCATCGACAGAAGATCTGGAGACAGCTAAAATATTCAGCGTATTGGACACAGGGCTACAGGGTTCAAGAAACTGTAATTGCACTTAAAGCAAAGCAGAAGTAACGTCCAACCGGTTGGACGCGGGAACTGAAGAGGATAATGTCTGAATCACATTTTTATTGTAACGTTCTGTTTTATAGCATTTTCATCTGTACAGATTTACTGATTAGAACTATGCAGCTAGAAAAATAAATAAATAAAAAGTTATAGACCCCTGGAGACTTTCGTCTTGGGAAAACTATTGGGAATAGTTAGGGGCAACGCCAGAGGGGGGATAGTTTATTTCCTATTTTTAATGGTAGTGTTAAAGTGGCGGTGCCAAGTTGGGGTGGATATGATTTTCGTTTCTGTTATTTTTCGACATTAAACTTAGTTAGAAATGGAAATAGGTCCATGAACCCCCTCCCCCTCCTCCACTCAAAGAAAAAGAAATGTGCTTAGCGTCGCGGATACTGAATAAATCTTGTATTTCCTCAATTGGCAAATTAGCCGGTTAACATTTCAATTATCATGAGCTAGAAATAACAAAAAAGAAATAAAAGGGGAGCTGCAGCAGGAACGCAGTGATCAAGACAAAAATAAATACATCAACGTGCGATACAACCCTATCTTGGCAAGGCTTAGTGGGCTCAGAAAGATTATGTGGTGCAGGACCACCTGCGCCCGGCTGGCCTTTCGGTAGAGCGCGGACTCCGCTCTGCTTTCGGACGCTGTGCCTGCTTCATCAACCAGGCAGATTTCACACATGTCCCATCAAAAGAAACGCAATGAAACTACCTCTATTTTTATTAAACACTGACCTACAGAATTTTTCCTGACAAAGACAACTCAAACCTAATCTATTCATTTACTACCTACAATATACAAGCCCATCGCAATCTGCTATACATTGACAACATAACTTCCAATAATTAACACAATAAATTGGTCGTGAATTGCAAGAAACCCTAGCAATGATACAAATCCAAAAAATATAAAATTAAAGAAATATGAAAGTACCTCCAACTCTGTTAATTGCCTAAACTCATTTCAGTCACGCATCACAACAATGCCAACCCCGTCTCTTTCGTAAGTCACTTACCTCACAGAAAATCTTCATAACACGAACTATAGCAATTACAGCAAGTAGCAACTACAGGCAAATAAATAAAAAGATTCTCACTATTATAGGCTAACTACTAGGAGGCATGTCGTTAGGGAAAGGAAAATTTTGTTAAAGAGCAAACAATGTATTTAGAAAATTTTACCTTATTAATGTGTCATCCAATTCCAAAAATTATGTAATTGTCAATAATTCCACTGCCCAAACATTATCAACCAAACATCAATTATCGTACATTTCCTTGTGTATTTTCTTACAAACACATCATTTCATCACACTTTACAATGCGTACCCCACCAGCATAGGGTCTCCCCTAAGAATAACATGTCCATACACTTCCCTATCCACTCGCTAACTGCTAGTCCGTCCAACCACAGAGTCTCTTGCCGAGAGCGCAGAGCGCTGTCAGCGATATTAACACAGTCTACATACAAACACACTACCTGAAACAAGTGATACCCTAGTTAACAGAGAAATACAAAATTTAGTACAGGAATTGGGCCAGAGACGGAAAGCTGCCGTACGACAGTCAAAATTGTAGCAACAAGAAAAACAAGTGAACTATTTTTCAGTGTGTTAACAGAGACAAATTAATGAAAGGTGTAAGTAAGCCAAAATCTAAACACAATTCCTAATACAGTTACGGAGCCAACGAAAAACTGTAATAAACTCGCGCCACGTGGGCAAGGGGTAAACAAGTAGCCGCCACGAGGAGTGGAGCACTTAACCCCAAGGTAACGCGTTCGGTTGGGTAACGAACCCCGGACTAACAGCAGATAGAAACCTTTTGAATAACATTGTATTGTACTGTATCGAACTGGGGATCTAGAAACGACGGAGAGGCTTCGTCGCAGCTGTGGCCCTCAGTGGTTTACAGCCTCACAACAGGCTACAGCAGTCGACTCACCCCACCGCCGCCCCACACCGAACCCAGCGTTACTGTGCGATTCGGTCCCCAGTGGACCCCCCAGTAACGTCCCACGCCAGGCGAGTGTAACAAATGGCTCTAAGCCCTATGGGACTTAACATCTCAGGTCGTCAGTCCCCTAGACTTAGAACTACGTAAACCTAACCAACCTAAGGACATCACACACATCCATGCCCGAGGCAGCATTCGAACCTGCGACCGTAGCAGCAGTGCGGTTCCGGACTGAAGCGCGTAGAAACTCTCGGCCACAGCGGCCGGCCGAGTGTAACCCCAAATGTTTACGTGGTAGAGTAATTATCGTGTACGCGTACGTGGAGAAAGTGTTTGCGCAGCAATCTCCGACATAGTGTAACTGAGGCAGAATAAGAGGAACCAGCGCGTATTCGCCGAGGCAGTTAGAAAACCGCCTTAAAAACCATCCACAGACAGGCCGGCACACTGGACCTCGACACATGCGCCGGACGGATTCGTGCCGGGGACCGGCACGCCTTCCGGCCCAGAAAGCAGTGCGTTAGACCGCACGGCTAACCGGGCGGGCGTGAATAACATTACCGTTACGTAGAAATGGTAGAAATAAACGCTAAATAAAGTCGTCACTGAGAGAGACTTAATCTTAAGATGCCCCAACCTTACAAACAATAAAAAGAAAACACAGTCAAACTTGGTAGTATAAACACCCAATAAGACAATAGATGACATTATCCGCTCCAGTAATAGTACAGAAGTCTGATATGGAAACGGTAATGAACCTCGAACAAACAACAGAAAACTACCTAAGTAAACACAATACTGGTACCGGAAAAGGCAATTATAGCTATGGTTACTGCCGATAAACCAATTCTGAAGCTCACCAGACATGCCCATACAACGATCCAGTAAGGACAACGTGTAGCCGTCCGCCAGCACATCCGGTCGCTCGCTGAAGCACACAACACACTCCTTCCCTCGGTACGCGTCCCACACGTCCAAAGGTTTGCAGCTGCCCTCAATCGAGGTGGTAATGGCTCGCAATCCAGGAACTCGCCCAAGTGTCTCCTTCTGGCGTCGCTGTTACGCTCAGAGCCGGTGACTGTTAACTGCCGAACTTGTACCAGCCACCAACTACCGACACACTACTCGCCTCGCCGCAGCTTCCAACTTGGTCGCCTCATCACGAGCGAACTGTTTCGCTTTCCCGGGCTCACTGTCACTCCCCGAGCCTCCGGTATCCGCGCGAACCACGCCTTCCTAAGAAGCGAAGATATTCTACCAGAGACCGTGTCGCGACCTGTCGATTACGCAGCGGTTCATTTCCTTTCTTCGCCGATTCTGCGGTGAAGCTTTCATTTTGAGGATTCTGTGTTAAGAACAGTTTTCATCAGGAATGAGTAGACGTATCTATTTCAAATTTATATGACATATTTAGGTCTATGGTCCCTTGGTGGTGTAAAAGTTTTATGCTTCTAAGTCAATTCAATCAAAAGACGTGGCCAACCATGTCACGTATTTTCATGCTCATAAACTGACTCATCAAAACCATAGGGAACTTCTCTTTGACCTACAATCATGAAATTTGCAAAGACTCGCAGTTCAACACTACAAATAAACGAAAGAATCCGAACATTGTTAATCTGTAATTATATCACACGAAGAGAATATTTTTTACCATTTTTTATCCATCCGTCCATCTGTCCGTTAGTTAAGGTCCCTCTTTCTCTGAAATAGATTGGCATATCAAGTTCAAATTTTGTCGCATACTAACATCTATGGTCCCTTGGCAATGTAAACATTTCGACCTAAAAGCTTGCAATCAAAACTCTAACGTGCTGCCTCCCTAGCTGGATGGCGTGTCAGTCCCCAACACGAATTCGCCAAGCGGATTAGTGTGGAGGTCCGGTGTGCCGGCCAGCCTGTGGGTGGTTTTTAAGGCGGTTTTCCATCTGCCTTGGCGAATACGGGTTGGTTGCCCTTATTCCGCCTCAGTTACACTGTGGCAGCGATTGCTGGGCAAACACCATTTCCACGTACACACTCACCACCATTACTCTTCCACGCAAACATTTGGGGTTGCATTCATCGTCTGGTATGAGACATTCCCGGGGGTGGGGGGGTGGGTGGGGCGGGGGGCAACCACTGGGTTCGTTGTGGGGCGGCGGTGGGGTGGGTGGACTGCTGTGGCCTGTTGTGGGGTTGTGAACCACTGAGAGCTACAGCCGACGAGACGAAGCCTCTCCGTCCTTTCTAGGTCCCCAGTTTAATACAATACAATCCCAACCAGCGGACACCACAATGGAGGCAGATGAGTTGATGTGGGTAGCGCAGTGGCATAGTGCAGAAACCTGCCATGGAGAGTGCACGTAACACATAGCATAGGCTGACCTGGTAGAGGTATTCACCTGTGGGCGGCAGTAGGCTCGCTGGACCAGTACTAAGTGTTCGACCGCCGTGTACCTGTTGTATCATGCCAAGTGCTTAGCCATTAGCTGTCGACGCACCAGCTGCGCGCTGAGTTCTTCCCTATTCTCGTCGTTACGTGAGTTAGGAATATCTGCTTCCCGCAGATAGTCTCACACGCAGAGTTCATTTCCCTCTCATGGGGTTCTGTTCCCTGAGGACAGGACCTAGATTGAAAGTAAATAAAAGAAGGATCAAAGTAAAGTGGCGTAGGAGAAATGAGAATAGCTATAAACTGAACATCAAAACTTATGATCACGAAGTACACTAAGTGAAGGTATTCTCCTACCTTCGAAGCAAAATACTGCAAACAGACGAAGTAAGGAGGGAAAAAAAAAGACAGACCAGGACGGGCGAAGAAGGCATTCCTGACCAAAAGATGCCTACAAGTGTCAACCAAAGGCCTGAATTTGAGTATGAAGTATCTAAGATGCACGTTTGGAGCATAGAATTGTGTGTTGGTGAACGATGCACAGTGAGAAAGCTGGAAAAGGAAAGAATCATCGAAGTGCTTGAGACGTGGTGCTGTAGAAGGATGTTGAAAATTAGGTGGCCTGATAAGATAAAAAAAAATGCTGGACAAGTGCTTGAAGGTCACACGCATTAAAGATTCCGCGATAAATTATATTTCATCCATCCTGGGACTCGGCCATCTCAACGATTTTTGCTGTTTTTGATACAGATACTAGCGAGATATCGCTCCCGGTAATCCCAAGACTGTATCAAAATCTCTATAGTAGTTCTCCCGGACATAAAAAAAAAACAAGCAGGGGTTGTATATACAGTTTGAAGTTTCGGATGAGATTATCTCGAAAACTATACATCGGGTAAAAATAGTGGGTAAGATAGGTTCCTAAGATCAAAGGGGGACATCAAATGATACTACACTTGACCCCCAGTCCCCGCCCCCTTGGTTGGGGCGGAGGGCAACTTTTAAATCTTAAATGGGAACACCAATGTTTATTGCAAATTTGGATTCTTCATAAAAAAAGTAAGCAAGTGTTGTCGGAAACATTTTTTAAAACCATTTACAGATGGCGCTGAAATCGAGAAAATAGTAAAATTGGGAAGAACTCTTATTTAGAATGATCCAAGAAGGACGCATAAAATCGATACAAAATGTGCACCAATTCTTTCATTACACCAAATTAAGCTATTTTTTTTTACAAAATATATCCTACCCGCCACAGTTTTGATGGAGGGAGGCGGAATGGTATTAAAGTCTCGTTAGGGATCTCTTCACAATTGCATTGCTCACCAGACTACCGTGCCCAAACTGCGAACTATGGCTCAGTATAAAGGTGGGTGCAATGCAATCAGATGTTACTTCACTTTCAGATTGTGAACCATAAACATCAACTGACGAAATTAAATTATTCTGTAGCGAAACATGGCTCAATAGCCTCCTACAGAGATATGATGTTTTTAGGTGAATGCCATAACAATTACGCTGCATATGCGCAATTGTATGCGGATCGTTTCCCAAGCAGACGACATCCAAGCGAAAACTTTATTCGAAATTGCACTCAACGAGTTCGAAAACGATACGTGCACCGTCCACCTCGTCATCGCGAATACAATGAAAATGACGCTCGTACCCTTACCGTTCTCGCCTGTGTTCAACTGGATCCCGAAATAGTGATTCAGAGACAAACTGGAATACCGAAATCAACTATTTTGAAGATTTTGAAGGCATATAATTATCAAAAAAATGTCCAAATGTGTGTGAAATCTTATGGGACTTAACTGCGAAGGTCATCAGTCCCTAAGCTTACACACTAAACCTAAATTATCCTAAGGACAAACACACACACCCATGCCCGAGGGAGGACTCGATCCTCCGCCGGGATCAGCCGTATAATCATCATGCGTACCATATCACACTGACACAGGCACTAACGCCGAAAGATATGCAAATACGAGTGCATTTCTGGCAATGGGCCTTGGAAATGATAAGAGGTGGCAATGATTTTTTTTTTTTTTTAGATACGTCATGTTCACCGAAGAAGCCACATTCAAAACAATGGCGAATTAAATCGTCATGATTGTCATTATTGGTCCCTTGTCAATCCACACTGGCATAGACCCGTTGACAATCAACACAAATGGTCGTTAATGGTCTGGTGTGGAATTTTAAACGGTTACTTGATAGGACCGTATTTTTTTGACTGAAATCTTACTGGGGAATCTTATTTACAACTTCTCCGCGATGATTTGTTGGGGCTAATGGAAGATGTTGTTTTAGACACTAGGCAACGAATGGGGTCCCAACAGGACGGAGCAGCTCCCCATTATGCTAAAAATGTGCGGATCGTTTTAAATTTATGGTACCCTGATCGGTGGATAGGACGCGGCGGACCAATTCAGTGACCTCCACGTTCACCAGACCTAACATCTCCTGATTTTTTCTTGTGGGGTTATTTAAAAAATATTGTTCATGAAAGACAGCCTACAATCCGAAACGATATGGAGCAACGCATTCGAAGAGCGTATGGAGCCATACCACGGGGTGTGCTGCTTAAAACTGTGGGCAACATTCCCAGACGATTGACTTTATGCATTGAAGCAAATGGGGATAATTTTGTTCTTCGTGGCTAATTTCATTAATTAAGCACCCCAAATTGTGAGAGTCAAGGGGACTCACACCAATGAAGCACCATAACATGTGTGAGGCAAGCGGACTCACACTAATGAAACACCCCATGGGAACATCATTCTACTACGTCCATGTCGTTGTTTCTGCTTAACGCTAAAAGTAGGATACTGTACATTTTGTACAAAAATAGCTTAATTTGGTGTAACGAAAGAATTGTTGCAAATTTTTTATCGATTTGATGCGTCTTTCTCGGATATTTCTAAATAAATCAGAGTTCTTCTCCAATTTTACTTTTTTCTCAATTTCAGCGCCATCTGTCAATGGTTTAAAAATGTTTCAGACAAAACTTGTTACTTTTTATGGAGATTCCGAATCTGCAATAAAAAATGGGTGTTCCATTTAAGGTTTAAAAGTTGGCCCCACCCCACCTCAGGGGTCGGGGGCTGGGGGTCAAGTGTAGTATCATTTGATGTCCCCCTTTGAGCTTACGAACTTGTCTTACCCACTATTTTTACCCGATGTATAGTTTTAGATATAATCTCACCCGAAACTTCAGATGGACCGCCCTGTATATAATCCTTGTTTTGCTTTTGTTGATGTTCATCTTATATCCTCCTTTCGAGACACAAGTGAAACTTCCTGGCAGATTAAAACTGTGTGCCGGACCGTGACTCGAACTCGGGACTTTTGCCTTTGGCGTGCAAGTGCTCTACCATCTGAGCTACCCAAGCGCGACTCACTACCCGTCCTCACAGCTTTAATTCCGCCAGTTCCTCGTCTCTACCTCCCAAACTTAGCAAAAGCTCTCCTGCAGACCTTGCAGAACTAGCGCTCCTGGAATAAAGGTCCAGCCGGCCGTTGTGGCCGAGCGGCTCTAGGCGCTCCAGTCCGGAACCTCGCTGCTGCTACGGTCGCAGATTCGAATCCTGCCTCGGCCGTGGATGTGTGTGATGTCCGTCTAGGGGGCTGGTGACCTCAGATGTTAAGTGCTCAGAGCCATTTGAACCATTTTTGAAGAAAGGTCCCGAGTTCGAGTCTGGGTCCAGCATACAGCTTTAATCTGCGAGGCCTTCACTGCTTGTTCATTGTACAGATTGAATAACATTGAGGAGAGGCTACAATTCTGTGCCACTCCCTTCTCAACCACTACTTGCCTTTCACGCCATTCGACTGTTATAATTGCTGTCTGGTTTTTATAAACCTGTAAGTAGCCTTCCGCTCTTTGTATTTTACCCCTACTGTCTTCAGAATTTCAAAGAGTATTCCAGTCAACATTGTTCAAATTTTCTCCAAGTCTATAAATGCTATACACGTAGCTTTGCCTTCCCTAACCTATCTTCCAAGTTAAGTAGTAGAGTCAATGTTGCCTGAGTGTTCCTACATTCCTTCCAAATCCAAACTGATTTTCCCTCAAGGTCGGCTACTACAAGCTTTCTCATTCTTCTGGAAGGAATTCGTGTTACTGTTTTGCAATCAAGACTTGTGAAGCCGATAGTTCAGTAATTTTCACATCTGTCAGCACCTGATTTCTTCGGAATTATAAGTCTGAAAACATTTCTCTTGTCTTATACATCTTGCACACCAGATGGAAGAGTTTTGCCATGGTTGGCTCTCCAAAGGCTATCGGTAGTTCTAACGGTGTGTCGTCTACTCCAGGAGCCTTGTTTTTGCTTATACAGGGTGAAAAGTATTTAAACATACAAACTCTGGGAGGACATCAAAACAAATATTTCCCCTAATGTCAGTTTTTCCTATGAGGAGTATTTAAACCGGTAGAGGAAGATTTATCTGGCGGCAAATTAATTAAACCAACAAACACTTTTCCATTTTTTTTTATGACCAAGAGTCAACACATTAACACAACCCAATTTTAATTACAGTAGATTTTCAAAAATGCCTCCAATGACACGTAAACAAAGGTTACACCGTCGGATCATGTTCTGTCTGACACGGGCAAAAACCCCAGGAATATCCTGAATTGTTCCTGCTGCTGTTACTATCTGGGCAACCAGGTCCTCTGCTGATGCAACAGGAGTTGCGTAACCAAGGTTGCGCATCTCTCCCCACACAAAAAAGTCCAGAGGGGATCGAGCAAGCCATGGTACAGGACCACCTCTGCCAATCCACGTTTCTGGGAACCGTCGGTCAAGGAATCTACGCATACGACGACTGACATGTGCCGGCGCACCGTCATGTTGGAACCACATTTGTTGTCTTGTAGGGAGCGGGACGTCTTCCAGCAATTCTGGCAATGCTCTGAAGAGAGAATTGTAATAGTGCGTGCCATTTAATGGCCTAGGTAGCAGATGCGGCCCAATTAAACAGTCCCCAACAACACCGATCCACACATTAACGAAGAACCGCACTTGATGAGCGCTAGTAACTATGGCATGTGGGTTATCCTCACTCCAAACATGCGAAATGTGCATGTTGAAGACTCCATCGCGCCAGGACGTTGCTTCAGAGGTAAACAACATATGGAATGGAATTGTATGATGCATTTCACACTGTTCCAGGTAACACTGCGAAAACTGTGCTCTGGGTGGATAATCAACTGGTTCCAGGTTGCGGACACGCTGTAAGTGAAATGGACGTAACAATTGTTCTCGAAGGACTGTTCTTACATTCGTCTGATTCGTCCCCATGTTACGTGCAATTGCACGAATGCTGATTGAAGGATCCCGCTCCACATGCTGCAAGACAGCTTCCTCAAATTGCAGCGTTCTTACCGTGCGGCGGCGTCCCTGTCCAGGTAATCTGCTAAATGACCCGGTCCCACGCAGACGTTGGTACACAGCAGCAGAGGTCGTATGATGCGGGATACGGGGATAAGGATATTGTTGTTGATAAACCCGCTGTGCAGCTCGTCCGTTGTAGTGTGCTACGTAGTACGCACCAACCATATCAGTGTACTCACTCCAGGTGTATCGATCCATTAGTAAACAGAGGCGATGCACTACTACACTGGTGGACAGCAGTTGTCTACAACTGAAGAGTGTATTACACCCTCTAACAACTGAAGAACGTAATACGGCCTCTAACAACTGAAGAGCGTAATATGGCCTCCACTGGTTTAAATAATCCTCATAGGAAAAAATGATATTAGGGAAAAATATTTGTTTTGATGTCGCCTACAACCTCCCAGAGTTTGTCGGTTTAAATACTTTTCATCCTTTATCTTTCAGTGCTCTGTCAAATTGTTCTCTTAGTATCGTATTTTTCATCTCATGTTCATTTAAGCCTTCTTCCATTTTTATAACACTGCCTTCACCTCCCTTGCAAAGACCCTCAATATACTCCTACCTTCCAGCTTTCCAGTGTATTTTAATCAGGAACAAGTGTCTCGACCCCGGCTGCAGGAGACCCGAGGAGACGGCCCGGTAGTCCCTCATCGCTCGGTTAATCAGGGGCTGCGCGCAGACACGTGTACCGGGAGTGTTCGCTGCCAGAGCCTGCCCGTAATCTGCTTAGCGCGGCGGCCGCTGCGAGCAGACTCTGCCGTCGCGGGTTCGCCAGTGCTACGGCTCGAACGCCGGCACGCGGACAGCGAAATATTCGCCTTGCGGGCCGCCGCGTTAATTCCGCGCCACTTAGCCTAATTGAACAACACGCTTGCTTCATCAAATTACCGGCGCGCCGTGGACGCGTGCGCGCTTCCCCACTGCTCAGAGCTAAGCCGAAGTACTTTGCTTTCGGAGAAGGCGCGAACACATTTCTCGTAATATTTCATAATTTCTGTGAGACTGCTGACATCAGAGACGTTAATCTGTCTGCATCTGGATATACCTTGCAATACTCTTTCTTTTTTTTTAACAGTAGAGCAGTCCTCTTGATATCTTTCTCTGTCTCCTGGTTCTTTCCATGCATAACTGCTTTTGCTTTGATTATGTAATGAGAAGTTCGTTACAACTAGTTGAAACATCACAGGCGTCTAGAAATCTCTCCCTCCGTCTCATTTCCTTCTCTCAGCCAATGTTCTCCAGTAATTCTGCCACTCTCACCTGTTAAATTACTTTCTAATATACAGTGAAGAGCCAAAGTAACTGGTACACCTGCCTAATATCGTGCAGAAGTGCCACAAGGCGACGTGGCATGGACTCGACTAATGTCTGGAATAGTGCTGGAGGGGACGCTCGCTAAACCCGCTGGGCAGAACATGTGATTAGGATTGTGGAAAGGGCCAAATAGGCTGTCGGCAGTTTCGCTTCAGAATTGTAATTTATTGTAATTTAATAACACCTTTAAACGAAACCGGCACATAGCCGAACCTTTACAATTACGAGTTTCAAAATCCAATTCTTTCACGGCTGAAGGCCTCCAAACAAGAAATCTTAAAAGCAACAAGACAAGTTTCAAGTGACTGTAGACATGCAGTTAAAATTGCAAATAAAATAATTATATAATAGCTAGGCGGAAAGCCTCAAGGCAAAAGTGGATAGAACAAACATATAGAAGGTGCAATACAAACGGCTGAAGGCCACAATTAAATTTCAAAATTTTAAAATATATTACCATAATCTTTTAAGGCAGAAGGCCGCAATGTTTTCACTTAAGGGGAAATTTTGAGAATAAGGCTTTAAGCGGCTGAAAGCCCACAGTTGATTTTCCAAAAAATTCAAAAATACCTTAACTCTTAAGTTTTCAATGGCCAAACGCACATTAAATGAAAAGGCAACGCAACGACAATAACTAAATTTGAGAATAAGATTTTAAGCGGCTGAAGGCCCACATTTGATTTACATAAATTGATTTGCATAAAACACAATAAATGCTTTTTCTTATAAAGCACTGGCTATAATAGATTACCAACAGACCATTAAACACCCATGAAAAGGACAGTATAGACAACGGCACTCAGACGCCTCCAGTGGTGGAGGGGGGGAGGGCTGCCCTCGAAACATTAACGTTCACTTAGGTGAGACAGGTGGTGGGCCCAACTACACTTGATCCGTCGGTAATCCAACCAAGAAACAGTCACCCACCGACCGACCAAATGACTTGCTTGCCAGCAATCGGCACATAAAAACTCAAAGACCAAACTGTTATAGACGTGATTATGCACAATGATATATGTATTGTTGTTGTTGTTGTTGTTGTGTTCTTCAGTCCTGAGACTGGTTTGATGCAGCTCTCCATGCTACTCTATCCTGTGCAAGCTTTTTCATCTCCCAGTACCTACTGCAACCTACATCCTTCTGAATCTGCTTAGTGTATTCATCTCTTGGTCTCCCTCTACGATTTTTACCCTCCACGCTGCCCTCCAATACTAAATTGGTGATCCCTTGATGCCTCAGAACATGTCCTACCAACCGATCCCTTCTTCTGGTCAAGTTGTGCCACAAACTTCTCTTCTCCCCAATCCTATTCAATACTTCCTCATTAGTTATGTGATCTACCCATCTAATCTTCAGCATTCTTCTGTAGCACCACATTTCGAAAGCTTCTATTCTCTTCTTGTCCAAACTATTTACCGTCCATGTTTCACTTCCATACATGGCTACACTCCATACGAATACTTTCAGAAATGACTTCCTGACACTTAAATCAATACTGGATGTTAACAAATTTCTCTTCTTCAGAAACGCTTTCCTTGTATTAAGCTGTCAAAACTGTACACCATGTTGGACAGCGACAACAGGTGAGGACAGGACGCTGCCTGAAAGTACGTTAGTGGCCAGGGCAGGTAACCGGAACACTAACGGCCACAAGGCAGAAAATTCAGCTGGTACACTTGTATTTGAAATAAGGCTATATAGTTAACTTCACCAAAAAGGAACACTGCCTGAATTTTCGTCAGTGGCCAGGGCAGGTAACCAGAACACTAACGGCCACAAGGCAGAAAATTCCGCTGGTGCACTTGAATTGTAGTGAACCAATATAGTTAATTACACCACACAGCTGCTCGATTTCACCACTACAAACACTCGGTGCTGCTCACAGGCGAACCTCCCAAACACCGAACCACTGAAACGAACGACACAACATGAACGGACGCGGCTTGGTTACTTAACACACCACTCACCTTTGACTTCCTGGGTCGGTGAGCCACGAAGCTCTCGTAGCTATCGGACAGCTCCACACAAGCTCCGACACTGCGCAGGAACTGCCAGCGGACCCAGCCGACTGCATCGCACAGAGATATCCTTCCTGGTCCGCACCAACCGACCGACTACCCACAGAATGACGACAACATCTAAAATAGTCGTCAGTGGAAATAACACCAACTACACACACAACCTGACAAACACTTGCGCTAAGACCTGAACGATACCCAACAGTAACCAAGCACACACGAAGAAAAATTGGTAGTCGATGCACACACACACAGCCGACTCATGAACGATCGGCGAGTCAAAACGCGTCTTCCGGTAGGACGACCGACCGACGATCCACCAAGACAGTGGCCCGGCTCAAGTGATGCGTGGCGGCAATGGTCGGGCGAGCCAGTCGGTGCAGACCTCACAGCTCCAACCCGACTGTACTACTACCGCATTGCAACTCCCCGACTGGCAGGTCCGGACTGCGCTCCAGACGCGTTCCAACTGACTGGCAGCCTGAAGTCGCGACCCGAACTGGCTCACGACAGAAAATGGCCGGGAAGTAATAGCAGTCGAGCAAAGATACTACGAGAGGGCATGTGTTGATACGCGCTGCTAGCGCCACTCACGGACAGGCAAAGCAGCAACTCAGTGACACCAGTAATTTAAATTAACGTAGTGCGGTGGAAGTACGTTAAAACAGGGTGTAAAATACATGATGGCGGAAACATGAGCCACGCATGGCTCAGGAATTGACACCATGAATCCTGGAGGGTTGTCAGCAGATCAGTAAGAGAACGAGAGGGTGGAGATATCTTCCAAACAGCACGTTTCAAGGCCTCCCAGATATGCTCAATAATGTTCATGTCTGGATAGTTTGGTGGCCAGTGAAGTGTTTGGGGTGTCGCATTGTCCTGCTGGAACTGCCCAAGTCCTTCGGAATGCTCAATGGGCATAAATGGATGTAGGTGATAAAACAGGATGCTTACGTACGTGTCACGTGTCCGAGTCGCATCTAGACGTATCAGGGGTCCCATATCGCTCCAACTGCACGCGCCAGCTCCACAATTACAGAGCCTCCACCAGCTTGAACAATCCCCTGCTGACACCCAGGGTCCATGGATTCATGAGGTTGTCTCCATATCCTAATATTCACCGTACACTCGTGAAATGATAGTACGGGAAACGCCCCACTTTATCGCTATCTCGGAGACGCTGTGTCCCATCGCTCGTGCGGAGACTGTAACATCACGTTCAAACTCACTTAAATCTTGATAACCAGCCACTCTAACAGCCGTAACCGATATAACAACTGCTCCAGACACTTGTTACCGACCGCAGCGCTATATTCTGCCTGTTTACATATTTCTATATTCGAATACGCATGCCTATACCAGTTTCTTTGGAGTTTCAGTGAATTAATACTATACAGTTTACATGATGCTCTTAATATACCGGGTGAGTCTGAAAAGCCTGGAAGGGTATTGCAGGGGAAGTTGTATCGAGACATAATTGTTAAGAAAAAAATTCGAGTCGTTGCGCTGTTTGAGTTACATAGAAAGGAAGTTAGCCAATCAGGTCGCCGCTCGTCTAAATTGAAGTACCTGCACGCGCTAAAATGCGGCAGTGCATACATCTGTTGGTCTGTGAGTTACCACTTGTTGAAGTGCACATTACGAGTTAAAACTTTTTTTCGGAAGTGATAAATTTAAGCTAGGTGAGCAAAAGCTACATTTATTGGGTTTGAGGATATCAAAAGAAGAACAAATTTGGTGACACTGTATTTGGAATGCAGCTTGAATTTGAGTTCGCAACTTCCTATCTGGCTAACTTCTATGCTAAATAACTCGGAAACGGCGCAACGTATCGAATTTTTGTCTTAACAGTTATTTCTGACCACAGCCTCCCGTGTAACACCCTTACAAGCTTTTCAGACTGTTTCTGACCACGTTGCATTCCATCATTTCCTCAATGCCCTTGCCATAGGCGTCCACACTTGTGGTGGGGGCGGGGGGGGGGGGGGGGGAGGAGGAGGCGGCTGGGAGGCAAGGAGGGAACTTGGCCCGTCCTGGAATCTGCGTACAGGATTTTAATTTACTACAGAATTATATGTAGCAATGATTCTCTTCCACTCTATTAAACTGCATATTTAACACTGACGAGAGCGAAGTGAAATACTGTGACTTCAGCTGTCCGTATACAAGATGAAACTTTCAAGTGTTGTTCAGGGGCAACTTCTGCGTATTTTGATATAAGGCACCGTCTCCGGCTGCGTGTTACATAGTACTAATGTAAAGATGATATATTCACTTCTTTACCCCAGTTGCCTTCGTTTCTGCGCAAATACCGTCGCAGCGACGTAAGAGATTATAATACGCACTCACCGAAACCTATAACACACCTGGTTTCTCTTGGAAACCTATGTACAAGTACAAAACGACTATGGTGTGATTGCCATCATTTCTGGAACAGGTCAGCAAAGATGTCGTTGTGCCGCTCTTCCACTGCATTCAGTGAAACCAATCACGGTCAACTCTTCTTCAGTAAATTTATCTATATTTCATTTTGTCACTGTCTGCGTGGACCAAACGCTACTGGAAAAAGAAACCCGAGACGGAACAGTGCTGTACCTAATACGAGCTTGGGGGCAAGGAGTAAGGTGGGCAACAGCAAGACACCTGACTGAATTGAACAAGTTGGTTCCAAACACTTTGCGCTTACCATCGACATTTGCAGTATATGCATTATTCTCCGTCAGCGCTGATACAAAGCCATTTTGGGCAAGAGACCACATGAAATGAATTAACTCTCTAACAATCCGCCGGAGACCGTGGGTCCCTGCTACCAAAATACTCAGAAGGTATCCCTGAACGACCTTTGAAAGTTTGTCGGTGGAGCTCGTCCTGGTTGCTCTGATGTCCATTGGAAATTATGCCGATTGCTTGGTGCGGCATCGTGTTTTGGAGCTTTTCAGCAGTCAAAACCTTATAGAACAGTGCCGAAGTACTGACTACAGTTTTCTTTTTGGCAGCTCCTCTTAACGTTATTATCGAGTTACAGAGAGACACCGATCCAACACCCTTCCGTGCGGATTCTCGGCACAATAAAAACATCGCAACAGTTTACGTACCTGTCATCAGTCGCTCAAATCCTTAAGCAACAGAATGCTTGAAAATAATTCAATAAATCCATTGACGCCACCAAATGTCAATTTTTATAAGTAAACATACTGTTTAAGATGGTACCTCATCGAAATAAGTGTTTTTTATGGTTTATTTCGTGTTTCATAACTCCGAGGACTATCTTTTACTGGGTATTTTTGTTGATATGCAGCAGAATTTTCTCAATGTTTCTGACTTCTTTCTATTTCAGATTTTTATGTACAGTTTCAACTAAAATTTATGGGAATATTAATTAATATTTTTATCAATATTTTCTACTTTTATTTCATAATTCGTTCACTCTCACGTGTTTGATCATGTGAAGATGTAATTTCACGTAGTCGAATGAAAAATGTGACATCTATATTCATATTAATAATATAAAAATATACTTTGCATACACTGTTCAATATGGTTATCGTTTGGGTATCAAAATAATCTACGTTAAGAATACTGAATCGATATCACTCGTTGGAAACACATTAAACTTTGTGCACTTTTTTGGTACTTAGTACTACGCGTATGACACCTTTTGAAACTCACTGTTTCAGTTGCACCAAAAACGTCCAAGTTTAGAATGTTGCCACCACTTGACAAAATCTAAGCAGATGCTCATGGTCCCTTAGTATTCTCCCACTTCTCAGGTTCTGAAATAGACTTGTAAAACCTTGCAATAGTTTTTCACATCAACTTTGATTCGAATACCAGAAGACTGTGTAGATCACATTAATTCACTTTGTTACCGGTCTTGGTGTTGTAACATTTCTAGCTCTTGTAGCCAGGGTTACTTTATTGTCATTCAAATCATCTTACGTGTTGTTTCGGGTAGCTAACGTCATAAGGAAGTACTGAGTGATTTATGCGATTAAGGGACACTGCCATGTATCTATTTGCACACGCCGCTACAGCTATGTGAGCTGCTTCATTTATCTGACGTCAACCGATGGAGCAACGATACGCTCTGATTGACTACTGGCGTATGATAAGGGCGTCAAAACTATAACATCAATATTATTTATTAGTTAAAGAATACGTTAAATAGGAATCTGCACTCGTTAGGACGTACTTATAAAAATAATATCAATATAATATTTCAAATAGAAGAAAGGTTATTAACAGCGCGAATCCCTCTGTCTTTTGTCGGTTTGTCAAGAGCAGTGCCCAGGAAATGATCCGCGCTGCACACAAATGCATAGAAATTATTGTTATTGTTGTTATTAGTCTTGATTATTCCCTTTTAGGAGAGCGTGTCAACTTAAATCATTCACAGCTTCACCTCCTTTTTCTTCTTTCCTTTTCTTCCCAAAACCTCTTCATTAATTCACTGTGTTTTTTTTCCTTTCCTCAGTCCATTTCCTCCACTGTTTCTTTTGTTGGAACTTCTTCAGTTTTCTTTTTTTCTGATTTTATTTCTGAATTGTTCTCTGTCCATAACTTCTTCTTCCGAAATTTTCAGTTGCTTCATATCTTCTTGTGTTTCTTTCATCGACCTGGCCTTTAATTTGCTTGCATTAACGATGTTAAAAATGTTATTAGAGACTTTGTTTTCATTCATCCTACGTAGGTGTCCGTAGATCTCTAGGCTTCTTTTATCTTTCATGCTGTCTGAGTGTTCGTAGTGCTTCTTTGTGTGTCTTCTGACCCAGGTTCCTTCTTGGAGGATGGCGCCATAGATCTAAGAATTTTTCGTTCTTATTTCTCTGTGTCGTGAATTTCTGTCATCCCTCAATTACTGTGGTTTCTGTCGCATACAAGACTTCTTATAAAACAACCGTATTTAAGTTTTGCATTACGAGATACTTACCTTTTGTTCATGTGATTCCACGTCAGTCTGTACGTCTTTTGCAGTTTGAATAGTCTTTCTTTGTGAATATTGTGTTCAGTCTGTGGGTTGGATGACTTCTCCCAAGTACTTGAAGTTCGTGATATGTGAGATTTTTTCAGCAGTGTGTTCTCTTTGGGAGTATTCCTGTTGATTTGATGCCCATATATTTATGGTATTTATTGTTCATTTTGGCATGAAAATGATATTTGAACATAAGTGGAATATGATGTGTGTGGAATGTAGATCAGTGATAGATTAATGTGGACACAGTGGAAACATTTGTTGGACGCAGTTTACAACAAACTTCATATATACTGAAGAACCAAAGAAACTGGTATACCTTCTTCATATCGTGTAGCGCCCCCGCGAGCACGCAGAAGTGCCGGAACACGACGTGGCATGGACTCTAGTAAAGTCTGAAGTAGTGCTGGAGGGAATTTACACCATGAATCATGCAGGGCTCTGCATAAAGCCGTAAGAGGGGGTGGAGATCTGTTCTGAACAGCACGTTGCAAGGCATCCCAGATATGCTCAATAATGTTTGTGTCTGGGGCGTTTGATGGCCAGCGGAATTGTTTAAAGTTAAAAGAGTGTTCCTCGAGCTACTCTGTATCAATTATGGACGTGTGGGGTGTCGCATTGTAGTGCTGGAATTGCCCAAGTCCGTCGGAATGCACAATGGACAGAATGGATGACGGTGATCAGACAGGATGCTTACGTACGTGTCACCTGCGAGAGTCGTATCTAGACCCATCAGGGGTCCGGTATCACTCCAACTGCACACGTCTCACGCCATTACAGAGCCTCCACCAGTTTGAACAGTCGCCTGCTGACACGTAGGGCCCATGCATTCGTCAAACCACCATACCCGTTCACGTCCATCCGCTCGATACAATTTGAAACGAGACTCGTTGGACCAGGCAACATGTTTCCAGTCATCAACAGTCCAATGTCGGTGTTGATGGGCCGAGGCGAAGCGTAAAGCTTTGTGTCGCGCAGTCATCAAGGGTACATGAATGGGCCTTCGGTTCCGAAAGCCTCTATCGATGATGTTTCGTCGAATGGTTCGCACGCTCACACTAGTTGATGGTCCAACATTGAAATATGCAGCGATTTGCAGAGGGATTGCACTTCCGTCACGTTGAACTATTCTCTTTAATCGTCGTTGGTCCCGTTCTTGTAGCATCTTTTTCCGGCTGCAGCGATGTAGGAGATTTGATGTTTTACCGAATTCCTGATATTCACGGTACACTCGTGAAATGGTCATAAGGGAAAATCCCCATTTCATCGTTACCTCGGAGATGCTGTGTCCCATCGTTCCTGCGCCGACTATAACACCACGTTCAAACTCACTTAAATCTTGATAACTTGCCATTGCAACAGCAGTAGCCGATCTAACAACTGTACGACACATTTGTTGTCTGATATAGGCGTTGCCGACCGCAAGCTGTATTCTGCTTGTTTGCATATTTCTGTATTTCAAAACGCATGTCTATACCAGTTACTTTGGCGCTTCAGTGTATATTAAGTTACTTGAAGAAAGAAGCAAGTCGAAAGTGAGATACTATTGTGTGCTTCGACATTCATCATCAGCATCAGTAAATTATTACAAATTAAAGAAGATCAGTCTAGAAATGGCTGACACGGATGTTTACGTTTACCGAACAAAGAACCAAAATTTTTGACCCATAAATCAGAGTTCGTCTGTGCCGCCAAATTTTGCACAAGTGGACAGAATTATAGTAATAAGGGTGTAAACATTATGAAATCATAACGTGTCGTGTAGGTTCCCATAGGAAAGGCTAGGTTTTGAGAGGGTAGTCTCATCTTTGGTGACCAAGCGAGGTGGCGCAGTGGCTAGCACACTGGACTCGCATTCGGGAGGCCGACGGTTCAATCCCGCGTCCGGCCGGGATGGCTCCTTTAAAAGGGCACGACCGACTTCCTTCCCCGTCCTTCCCTAATCCGATGGGACCGATGACCTCGCTGTCTGGTCTCCTTCCCCAAACAACCTAAACTAACCTCATCTTTGGTTCTTATCAAAGCAGACACCTGTACAAAGGAATTTGTTCACTGTTGCAAATGACTAACATTAGAGTCACCATATTAAAGGAAAACTTGGCACTAATACGTACAAAATTTTAAGTCTAAGTCTGTATTCAACCATTCGTTCAGCCAAATGCTTATCTGGTGAAGCTGACGCTATGAGATGACAAAGTGTAATCAGTCAGATAGAACAAAAAACAATTCCTACAGGTAAATCCTTTATCCAAATGAACACAGCTAAACCAGGGTCCATGGATTATGAGGTTGTACACGTCCATCCGCTCGATACAGTTTGAAAGGAGACTTGTCCGACCAGGCTGTTCCGGGCGTAAAGTGAAGCGCCGGCACGCCTGTCGGGAGTGATAGAGTAGACAGGGCTGTGAAAAGACGTCAGCCAATCGCACGCTGACCGACCCTCTCCAGGACGACAACGCAACAGCAGCGGCCTCTATGCGAAGAGAACATAAGCGCCGCGCCCGACTGGCCGCGGTCCTGTCGAAGAGAAGCTTCAAGACCAGCGACCTGGATAGAAGCGTCAAAACTGTATTGCTTAGCTTGATCATTCTCTCTGTCGCCCTTTGCTTGCGACACATCTGTGCAATACTGAAAGTTAAGTGTTGTCATTTACCGTTTCGTAATAAAACTCATTAATGCGATTTGCTTGAATTGTCTAGCGATCCCATGAAGCAGGTTCCCTGGACACCCGCTCCTTAACGACTAGGCAGGATTTAACACAGGCAACATGTTTACAGTCATCAACATTCCAATATCGGTGTTGACGGGCCCAGGCGAAGCATAAAGCTTTGTGTCGTACAGTCATTAAGGGCACACGAGTGGGCCTTCGGCTCCGAAAGCCCACATCGATGATGTTTCGTTGAATGGTTCGCACGCTGACACATGCTGATATATCTGCACTGAAATCTGCACTAATTTGCGGAAGGGCTACACTTCTGTCACCTTGAATTTTTTTCTTCAGTCGTCGTTGATCTCGTTCTTGCAAGATCTTTTTTCGGCCGCAGCGATGTCGGAGAATTGATGTTTTACCGGATTCCTGATGTTCACCGTACACTCGTGAGATGGTCGTACGGGAAAATCGCTACCTCGGAGATGCTGTGTTGCATCGCTCGTGAGCCGACTATAACACCACGTTCAGACTCACTTAAATCTTGATAACTTGCCATTGTAGCAGCAGTTACCGATCTAAATACTGCGCCAAACGATTGTCGTCTTATACAGGCGTTGCCGACCACAGCTCTGTATTTGTCTGTTTACGTATCTCTGTATTTGAACACGCATTCATACACCAGTTTCTTTGGCGCTTCGGAGTGTAAGGCCCATGAAACATTTTAAGAAGTTGGTAGAGATAAAAGCTAAAGAACAACATAAGAAGTGCAATACGCGAGACAACAAATTCATTTTTTTTTACAATTTTTATAAATGTCTTGCGCATCCAACCGGCGTCAGACTGCACGTGTCCAATCGGTAGACCAGTTCTGCCCATACCAGATTCAGCGTATTAGGAGTAACGGTAAGAACAGCTGGTGCGTATGCTGTGTGGCCAGTCTTCGAGGTCCTGTGGCACAAGTGGAACATAAACACTATCCTTTATATAACTGCTCAAGAAAAAATCGAAAGGTGTCGAGTCCGGTGACCTTGATGGCCATTGGAGTAGCGTCAGATCAGTGGTCGCAACATGGTCATTCCAGCGACGTGGCGATGATTCACTCAGGTAATCTCGTACATAATTGTAGAATGTGTGTGTTTACGTGTGGGAGAGGGGCGGGGTGGACGTCATCTTGGTTGAACATAAAAGCTCTACTATCAGTTTCACGTTCTCGCATTACCATTAGTTGAGCGCGACGAAATGGGTAACACTATTGTGGCAGTCCTCGCACTGATAAGGACCGTCTTGTCGGACACGGCACACAACAGGTTAACTTTCTCAGAATCCTGGACGAGTTCGACAACTGCATGTGGATTCTCTGTCTCCCATATGTACATCTACATCTACATCATACTCAGCAAGCTACCTAATGGTGTGTGGTAGAGGGTACTTGCGGTACCACTATCTGATCCCTCCAATCCTGCCCCACTCGCGAATAGTGCGTAGGAAGTATGATTGTCGGTAAGCCTCTGTATTGGCTCTAATTTCTCGAATTTCCTCCTCGTGGTCAATACGGGACATGTTTGTAGGGGGAAGTAATATTTTGTCCGACTCCTCCTGAAAAGTGCTGTCCCGAAATTTCAATAGTAAATCGCTTCGTGCTGTACAACGCCTTTCTTGTAACATCTGCCAACGGTGTTCGCTTAGCATCTCCGTAATGCTCTCTCGCCAACTAAACGATCCCGTGACGAATTGCGCCGCTCTTCGTTGGATCTTCTCCATCTCCTCTATCAGTCCTATCTGGTAGGGATCCCAGATAGATGAACAATACTCAAGAATCTGGCGAAGAAGCACCTTATAAGTGTATGAGTTACATTTCCTTAAGATTTTTCCAATGAATCTGAGCATGGCGTCTGCTTTCCCCACTATCTGTTTTGTATGGTCATCTCACTTGTGGTCGCTCTGGATACTTACGCCTTGATATTTTACGACAGACGCTGTCTCCAGCTGTTTGTCATCAATAGTGTAGCTGTACAGTAGTGGATTTCTTTTCCTATGTAGGCGCAATATGTTACATTTATTTACAAGATTTTAAACATGGCTGCAGCAGCAACTGTTAAAATTCTTCACAATAAAAGGATGACAGCCAAAACCAGTTGCAGGATAAAATTTTTTATTAAAATTCTTGACCAAGGTTTCGGTACATATAAATATACCTTCATCAGAAGTAAAACTTCCTGAACAGAGAGACACATTCATTAGAAAAGCCATTTCAACGAAAGTGAGAAACAGAAGCTTAAGTAACGGTGAATTACCAAAGTAATACAGGCATAAAATCTTTAATACTTACTAAAATTACATCATGCAATGGAGAATAATAAAACAATTATGCCAAAGGCGTCGTCAATAATTAAGACATCATCTCCATTTGTACAACATGTGTAATGGGCACAGGATCAAAGCGAACAGTTTAACACCATTACTTCGCCTATGAACTATTGAGACACGAGTGTGAAAGCACTAGGGCAGATGGTTTCGCCGAGAGAGGGCACTTGCATGTGCATAAATAAAACGTATCAGGCCAATTAAAGACATTTATGTAAAATGGAACTATAGAACCAATTTACCTGTGTCCTAGTGTCAGACGGATAAAGCTTGCGCTAGGAACATCTAACGAGAGAGGGCACTAGTGTAATGCGCGAGACTCTCGCGTA
This sequence comes from Schistocerca piceifrons, assembly GCF_021461385.2. Classification (NCBI taxonomy): domain Eukaryota; kingdom Metazoa; phylum Arthropoda; class Insecta; order Orthoptera; family Acrididae; genus Schistocerca; species Schistocerca piceifrons. Next base: position 59,070,587 of record NC_060142.1, read on the forward strand.
ACGTAGGCAGTGAAATACATACTAGCGAAACAACCAAAATGTTATAATAAAACGAAACCATCTGTCATTATGAGTAAAACATAGTAGTCATTTAACCACACATACACATTAAAATTCATAACAAACAAACATCAAAATACGTAGAATCCCAACAAGACAGGAAAAGCGCATTTCACCGGCATCAACAAGCAAGAAAATAACTACTAGTCAGCCAGACTATATTACATTAAGGCAATGAGGGGTTTGAAACTCTCTAAAAAATTTTTGTTTCGAAGCTGCACCTGTTCATTAAGAACAAAACCATCTTTTAGAGACAGATGCTTGAAAATCTCTAATTCTTCGAGCAAGTCTAGTTTGTCACCTTTATCAGCTTCATGAAGCAGCTCTACGTCGTCCAGTTCTCTTGGCGTGTGCTGTAAGAGCCATAGATGTTCAGCAAAGGTGGAATTATGTACGTTTTCCCCATTTTTACCTAACATGTGTTCTTTATACCTAACTTTAATGGGTCTACCTGTCTGCCCTATGTAATAGTTTGGGCAGTCGTTACAAGTAATTTTGTATACCCCGGACTTAGTGCTGAGTTCTTCTCGTGCTCCAATATTATGAATTACTCTACGTTTCAGGCTATTATTTACGGAAAAGGCAACTCTATAACCGTATTGTTTCTGTAAAAGTCTTCTTATCTTATATGAAACGTTCCCCAAAAATGGAATAGAAATAAAGTTATTACTCTCATACTTATTTGCCCTGTTATCTCCTAAAGTAGAAAATTTTACAGCTGTTTTTTTCTTAGCAATTTGGTCAATTAATTTAGGGTCGTATCCATTGTTAGTAGCTATTGATTTTAATAGAGATATTTCATTTCCAAAACAATTCTGTGCTAAAGGTGTGCTCACAGCGCGATGGACTGCAGAATGAAAAATACACACTGGAATCCGTGTGTTGTGTCGGTTAACTTTTCCAGAAAGATGAAAATTGGCTAATTTGCTTGTGCACTCGTCGTTTTCAAAACAGTTGTGCATACCAGTGCAGACGAAGAAATTTTCAGGAGCTGCAAATTGTACGGCTTCACTCCTAATCGCTTACAAAGGATTTGCCATTGTTGGCCAAAGGGCTGCTCAATTCTGCAGTAGCTCGAATGGTATACTTTATGGGACTTGGCAACATCCCGTCAGTCACATGTTCCACTGTCTTTTCTTACACGTTCGGTCGACCCGAACATTAGCATCACACAAACAGTATTCTGCTCGAATCTCTTCTACTACTTCACTATAATGTTGGAAACTGGTGATGATTGTGAAACTTGCGACCAAAAGCTTTTTACACACTCACTCCTGATTGCAATAGGTAAACTGTAGCATAAAAAATGCTTTAAATTAATTATCTGGGGGGTCGCCGCCATTTTCAGCAATTGCGGTCGGTGGTGCTCTTGTCAGTGGTTTTCCAAACTAACGTGGGGGCACTACGTGAAAGATAACTTTCAGAGTTACCTTCCACATATTGTATCATTCGTTACGTTGTATTTTTCCATTTATCGATATAGATTTTTAAAATGTTTGATGGACTTTATAACTACTCGGCACAAATCAGTTTTTAAAGTTCGCAGAAATGAAGGGGGTTGCAGATCTCGGTGTGCGTGTGGAGAAAAAAAAAAAAAAGATATAGGAAATTGGTTCTGGATATCATGACACACGCTGTTGTCGTTGTCAGTGCTGACGCAGATCTTGTTGGTTGGTTGGCTTGTGTATCACACTGAGGGAGGAAGCGGAACAGGCGAAGTTGGTTTTCGCCTCTTGAACAATGCTTATTGAAACTTTTGATTCAAAGTAGATGACTGAACGTTGCGTCGGAGGTGGTTACACACTGTTTGAGAAAAGCTTGTCACTTACTGTTGGTCTGTTCTTTGAAGTGGTCGCTAGAAGTGAGCAGTGGCTCACTATCTTTTTATGTGTAGAAAAAACAAAAGACCTTATTTAGTTTTGAAGAGGACTTGTGGAGACAATACGAACGTCGATGACATGTTTTATACAAGAAGTCGGAATGAATGAAACTCGTTGACGAGACAGTTTGTTCAGTATAGAAAAACGAATGAAAATTAAGTTTAATCAAGTATTCTCCAATAGTGTGTGGCTTCCGTTGGACACGCTATGTCGCGGTTCAACTCAGGTCCAGTCACCAGCTCTGGACGTAGGAGTGGCCTGCATGGCGCAGTCATGGCGTTGACGACAATGTGGTCTGAAGTCTGCTAAGCAACCTGTAATGGATTAAGAGAGACATAGTCTCATAGGATGATTAGCACAGTTGGTTTTGGAACAAAGAGATGTTCTTGGCTTCGCAGGAAGAAAGTAAAGGTGCAAACGCTCAAGGAGTCAATTTAGGAACAAGTTATTTCCCAATAGTTTTATTTGGAGTACTGTTTACAGTGGCTTTATTTTTTTGCACATCAGTCAGTAGTTCCTATCACTTTATTTGATATTCTTTTCCAGAAACTCCAGTTTCCTGAGCTCTACCTTTCGCTATCAGAGATGTGTGCTCTGTTTGCACTCGTTGCGACAGTACACAGTCAATGGGAGAAGACTGAGAGACAGCGCGTGTTCCTCTTTATATCCTGACACACTGAAAATGTCAACTACTACTCGTTATGACTACACCTAATCATTCACAACAGGACTCAGCATTTTGTCTTCTTTATATTCTGACACACAGAAAATATCGACTATTTCTCATTGCTACTACTAGAGAGAGATTCTACATAATCTTCTCTAACACGCAGAGAACTCTAGATAATAACTGTTGCTGGCCAGAAACTCAGTTGTGCTGCCTCAAGTGTGGACAGACTTCTCGCAGCTTTTACAGCTTCAGCATTAACGTGTCACTCTGTAGTAACTACTGCCGACGGCTCGCCTGTCGCACCGCTGCCAGCTGTTTCCTTGTAATCAGTGTCTCGGCACTCTGGTGTGGCCGTTTATATACTGTTTTTTCACGGACTTCTGTGCGAGTTTCCCCTATAGAGGTGATATCCCGGCACTTCCGAAGGAGTTCCTAAAGAGTATTTCAGTACTCTCCAGAAGTTGATGATTTCCTCTTTGTGGGGGACCACAGTCATGAACTTTTTGAAAAACAGATCCACAATTTGACTGTAAATTACTGTTCATTTATTTCACACAACAATGATTGCCTCTTTATAGCCATTCTCAAGTGTATGCTAAAATGTTACAATATATCTGACCTGTCAAGGTGTGTATATCGTAACAGCTGTATGGTGCGGAAATTGGCAATGAAAAGTGTGAGGACATCCATATGAGTGCTAAAAGGAATCCTCTAAACTTTGGTTACACGATAAATCAGGCAAATCTAAAAACCGTAAATTCAACTAAATACCTTGGAATTACAATTACGGACAACTTAAACTGGAAAGAGCACATAGAAAAATATTGTGGAGAAGGCAAACCAAAGACAACGTCTTATTGGCAGAACACTAAAAAATTGTAACAGATGTACTAAACAGCCTGCATACACTACGCTTATCCGTCCTCTTTTAGAGAACTGCTGCGCGATGTGGAATCGTAACCAGGTAGCATTGACGGAATACACCCAGAGCAGCACGTCTTATATTATCGCGAAATAGGGAAGAGAGTGGCACTGATTTGGGGCGGACATAATTAAAACAAAGGCGCTTTTCATTGCGTCGGAATCTTCTCCCGAAATTTCCATCACCCACTTTCTCCTCCGAATGTGAAAATATTTTGTTGACGCCGACCTACATAGGGAGAAACAATTATCATAAGAACATAAGGGAAATCAGATCTCGCACGGAAATATACAAGTGTTCGTTATTTCCGGGCGCTGTTGGAGATTGGAATAACGGAGAATTATTGTGAAGGTAGCTCGATGAAGCCTCTGCCAGGCACTTAAGTGTGCTTTTCGGAGTATCCATGTAGATGCAGATGGTAGATGTAGATTGCAACATGTATTAGAGAATGGCTACAATCCGAAATAATGATTGTGTGAAGTAAATGAAGAGCAATTTACAGTCAAGTGGCTGCGCCATGCTGAGTTGCCGCGCGGTTAGAGGCGCCATGTCATGGATTGCGCGGCCACTTCCGCGGAGGTTCGAGTCTTCCCTCGGGCATGTGTGTGTGTGTGTGTGTGTGTGTGTGTGTGTGTGTGTGTGTGTGTGTGTTGTTCTTAGCATAAGTTAGTTTTAGTAGTGTGTGGGTCTAGGGACCGATGACCTCAGAAGTTTGGTCCCTTAGGAATTCACACACATTTGAAGTGGCGGAAGTTTCTATAAAAAAAATCCAAAAGTTTCTCAAACGTTATGGCTGAATGCCATTGTCACCTTGGTGCCTGAGAGTATTTTCCTTGCTTAGCCATTACGGCCCCACTGCTTCCTCAGTAGGTTGGATCAAGTTCGACTTCATACCGTGTGCTGGCCTGCTTTCTGATTTTCTGATGTCCACTTGATCGCCTTGTGCATTGTCTTCAATATTACGCTGAATAATGTCTCTCTCCTTCCTTCATACCAACGCCCCTTCTTACTTTAGTAATATTCTATAGCCATGACGTTTAAAACAATAAAACGGATAAAGTATAAAATTTATTTAGAGTTCTAGCTGTTACTTTCTGTGTGCTTTTGTGCGAAAAGTGTGTATTGTTGAAAGAACTGTACAATTTATTAATTTCATTCTTATTTCGACATTTTCCTGATTCCACCTCTCTCAGTCAAAATGACTCCCTTATTCTAATTTTTTATTAAGACACTTGAACTTCCAATTATCGGAAGTAGACTGTAATTCAGACACGTCGTTCTAATAATTTTTAAAATAACTGTAACTGTAGTCCAAAACATTTTCGTTTGGTGGTGTAAATGTATGTGGTAACCCAATTACATTCTTGCAGCTGGCGCTCCCAGCCCCTTTATTTATTTTGCGCACGATGCACTGAAGTGCAAATTAAACCGTGATTAATAAACGTTAAGCAAATATCCAGTCGCTATAGCGGACATATACGTCGAGAGAAATCAGCGACTGTACTGATACTGAAAGCAGTTCTCATATGTTCTTAGGTCTCAGGTACACATTTTTAATTGCGTAACGTATTTTAATCTTTCTGGATCGTCTTCAGACCTAAGTAGTTGCGCCAGGAACGCGTCTTGCACTTTGATATGAAGTCGTGACACAGACTTGACTGGTTGCTGAGGCTACTGCTTACAAGGGGAGGCCAAGACGTTTGGAACGCGGATTTACTGCAGACTTCGTACACTCGCAGTACTCCATGAGGACAACAAAATGTGTAAGCAGTAGCGCGTACTTCTAAAGCGTTATTGAGAAAATCGCAAGATAATTTTGATCCTCAAATATATACCTGGGAGTGGCCATTTTGCCATGAAGCGCCGGCAGCCGAGTCCTGCCGGCACGGTAGCTCAGCGTGTTCGGTCAGAGGGTCAGCTGCCCTCTGTAACAAAAAAAACTGAGTTAATGTATCAACAACGAACTTAAACGGATGTCTTACGACGTCCGCCCCGAGCAGATGCAACGAACAAAAGAAAGGAGAGAGAGAGGAAAAAAGAAAAGTGGTTAGCGTTCAAGCCCCGTAATCGCTGGGTCGCTGGATCGTGTCCCGCTAGTCAGTTTTTTTACATCTAACACAATCATTTTCTTTACTATTTATATTACAGTTAATGTAATGGGAAAAATACGTGTACACGGATGAACTTTTATTAACTTCACAATGTTATTTGGCAGTCTACAAATTTTTACTATCACAAGTAATATAACATTCATAACTACCGACTACTAAACGACCAAACGCATAAAGTGATACTGAAAATATATGCTTGTCCGTGTCTTCAAAATTGTTCGTATTTAATCGAAAGAGAACGAGAAATTGCTTCTCGTGAGGACGCTATTAAAACACACTCGATACTGCATGACTAATGATCAGCGCCGATATTTAAGGAAATGCTGCGTTATGCATGGTTTGCTTCCAAATTACTGGCTCAAAGAGAGGTTTTTGAAAATGTTAACAAGGTTTGTTTTTCTATGGAAAACCTCAAAAGACCTTGTGCGCGGAAACATTGCATTTATGCAATGCAGCTGGAGCCGTTTAACTTTGTTTTTCATGCTTTTACGAAAAATACCATACTCGTAATGTTTAAAGCGACGATTAATTTTACATCTTTCGAAAGCCGTCTGTGCCGGTCAAAACTTGGAGGTAACAAGTCGTTTCGCGCTTCTTCCAGGTATAAGAGATTTCTCAAATCACGGACAAGCATACATTTTCGGTATCACTTTATGCGTTTGGCCGTTTAATAGTCGGTAGTTATGAATATTATAATATTTGTGGTACTAAAAATTTGTAAACTGCCAAATAACATTGTAAATTTAATCAAAGTTCATCCGATTACACGTATTTTTGCCATTACATCAATTGTAATATAAATAATAAAGAATGTGACTGTGTTAGAAACAAAAAAAAAAAAAACTGACGAGCGGGACTCGATACAGCGACCCAGCGATTACTCGGCTTGAACGCTAACAACTCGGCTGTCAGCGCTTCATGGTAAAAATGGCCACTCCAAGGTATATATATTTGAGAACCGAAATTATCTTGCGATTTTCTCAAGAACGCTTGAGAAGTACGCGCTACTGCTTACACATTTTGTTGCCCTCATGGAGTACTACGAGTGTACGAAGTTTGCAGCAAATCCGCTTTTTTTTCCAAACGTCGTGGCCTCCCCTCGTTAGACCCAATGATCATCTAGCAAGGTCGAAACATATCGTTTAATTAAATCGTCCATATGAGACTGCAGACGAAATGGGAATTTTTTTTTCAAGTCTTTGCAGGGTAGTGTAGTGATCACTGGAGATGACTTATTAGATGTTCTAACTGTTTGTGAATTAGATTGTACGGGGCTGCCCGCTGTTGGCCATGGTAGCTCTAGAGACACTAGTCATTTGTATTTACCGAATTGAGCGGCTTATATAATTTTGAAGTTGGAAACCACGGTGGAACTTTAATTAAAAGGATTTTACTGCAATTTCCTCGTTCCGGCTCGTTCGCCGCCAGAGAAATACTGTAGTGTTGTGGAGGTGCACGAGTTTCCCGGTTCAATTAAGCGGTGCCTCGACGAATCCGATTACGGAAGTGCGGCGGCGCGGGGTGGCGTGCACGGCAGGCCGGCGTGACGTCACGTCCGGCCGAGGCAGGCGCGCCCAATTGAGTCGCGGCGGAACCTGTTGCTCACGACGACGCTCACCTCAGGCGGCCGAGGGTCCAGCCTGGAGGCGACTGGAGACGTCTGGGTCGTTTGGTGTCGCACTGTGTCTCCTGACGTCGGTTACACACTGAAGAGCCGAAGAAACTGGTACACCTGCCTAATATCCCCCCCCCCCCCCCCCCCCACTAAGCGAGCTCTCAGAAGTGTTCAACACGACTAATGTATGACGTAGAGCTCGACGGAATTGACACTATGAATCTTGCAAGACTGTCCATAAACCCGTAAGAGAACGAGGGGGTGGAGATCTTTCCCGAACAGCACGTTGAAAGGCATCCCAGATATGTTGTTCAATAATGTTCATGCCTGGGGAGTTTGCTGGCCAGCGGAAGTGTTTAAACTGAAGAGACTCTGTAGCAATTCTGGATGTGTGGGGTGTAGCATTGTCCTGCTGCAATTGCCCAAGTGCGTCAGAATTCACAAGTTAAGGGTATGCAGGTGACCAGACAGGATGCTTACGTATGTACCACCTGTCAGAGTCGTATATAGGCGCATCAGGTGTCCCGCGTCACTCCAACAGCACACGCCCCACGCTATTACAGAGCCTCCACCAACCTGAACAGTCCCCTGCTGACATGCAAAGTCCATGGGTCCATATCCATACACGTCCATCCGCTCGATACAATTTGAAACGAGACTCGTTCGACCAGGCAACATGTTTCCAGTCATCAAGAGTCCAGCGTCACGGGCGCAGGCGAAGCGTAAAGCTTTGTGTATTGCAGTCATCAAGGGTACATGAGTGGACCTCCAGTTCCGGAAGACCATATGGATGATGTTTTGTTGAATAGTTTGCACGCTGACACTTGCTAATGACCCAGCATTGAAATCTGCAGCAATTTGCTGAAGGGCTGCACATCTGTCACGTTGAATGATTTAAATTGTCGTTGATCCTGTTCTTGTAGGATCTTTTTCCGGTCGCAACGGTGTCAGAGATTTGATGTTTTACCGGATTCCTGATATCCACAGTACACTCGTGAAATTGTCGTCGGGGAAAATCCCCACTTCATCGCTACCTCGTAAAGTGCCCTCCGCCACACACCGTTAAGTGGCTTGCGGAGTATAAACGTGGATGTAGACGTAGATGCTGTGTCCAATTGCTCATGCGCCGTCTGTAACACCAGTATAACACTCACTTAAATCTTGATAAGTTACCATTGTAGCAGCAGTATCCGATGTAACAACTGTGCCAGATACTTGTTGTCTTATATAGGTGTTGCTGAACGCAGCGCCGTATTCTGCCTGTTTACATATCTCTGTATTTGAATACGCTTGTATATACCAGTTTCTTTGGCGTTTCAGTTTATATCTTAGGTTGGGTGGGACCATCTCGGAGACGGAACGAGTCGTCATATAAAGTGTAATACAAATTCACACAACGGTATAGACTGCCTACGCTTGAAATAACTGTTTCGCTTTGTTTAGTTTCTGTAATAACATTGTTTCGGGTCGCAAAACCACACTGTGCAACAGAATTGAAGGATCACTTTTGTGCAACTCCACCCTGTCTTCCGTTGCGACGCATGTTTGAAATTTGGCGAAAAGGCCAGAGCTCAGAAGTTCATGTGACGTCTAAAATGGGTTCATGACGACCTATTGGCACTAAATTTCATCACAATTCTGTCCAACGCCACCGTGGGCGTGTCACACAATGGGGAGGTCGTGACAGCCCGTGTTGCCCTCACAATTCACCCCTTCTTTGGACGCCTCTACGATGGAGATCAGAACCGCGATGCCCAGCTTTGAAGTCGCGCAGTTCCCTTATGAATGGCCGATAAAAACACTTGACACACACCGCCGTCCAGAATTTAGACGAAAAGGGCTTAGGAGAGGGCATGAACGGCGTCAATGAGACTACCCCTTTCAAAAAGGGCTCTGAGTACTATGGGACTCAACTTCTGAGGTCATTAGTCCCCTAGAACTTAGAACTAGTTAAACCTAACTAACCTAAGGACATCACACACATCCATGCCCGAAGCAGGATTCGAACCTGCGACCGTAGCGGTCTCGCGGTTCCAGACTGCAGCGCCTACAACCGCACGGCCACTTCGGCCGGCCTACCCCTTTCCATGGGACGTTGAGCCCCACAAATGTCGCTGTCAAAAACGACAGTTTGCAGTGCAGTGAGCAACAGGAAGCCGTTCTGGACAATCTTTGGTACTGCTGACATCTCCCTGACGCTTCAACCCTTATCTAAGAACATCGCAGCCTAGCAAGCCCATCGAACGTGATCTCACTCCTTTTTAGTGCAGTTTTTGCTCTGGTGTACAGGCTGAAACAAATAGGTATCTTTCAAGGCCATTCGACGAAATATGAACGTGATCCGATGCAGCAGAAGTTCTTATGCCTTTTCAGCGCTCATGTTTCACACGTTCCTGTGGCGTCATCACGGAAGAGTGTGACATTGACAAGTTCGCGAATAAAACAGCAAAGAATCCCTCTAAAACCCTCAGTTCGGCAATAACATTGGTAGCACCCCCCCCCGTCCTCCCTCACGCACACACACACATTTACTGAGAATTATAAAAATGTGCCTTTACAGGGAAAACCTTCGAAGTACTGCTATTTGCCTGCAGGTAGGCAACCGCTTGATACACCTCCGAGAGCGGTTTCATTTACGTCCGCTGTCACCTCCCTCAGGCCTTTTCGTGTCGATTCAGAGCGGCATGTGTGTCTGTAATGTTTTCCTCGGGATGTCATATGGAAACTGCGTGATTTAAACGACGGGCGTCGCGGTCCTAACGTCCATCGCAGAGCCGTCAAACGAATGGCTGAAATGTGGCTAAGAGGGGCTTGACGACCTTCCCAAATTTGACACAGTCACAGCAGCATTGGGCAGAATTGTGGTGAAATTTTATGCCAATGCGACATTACTAATCCAGTTTATACGTCACATTAACTTGTGAGCTGTGACCTTTTTTCTTTCACATGTCGACACCTTGCCGTCGTCGAGCCCGTGGTTGAGGCCGCAGGGTACCATGCCTTTGCAACTTTGCAGACGAAAGCTGTAGGCATCCTTGACCCAAATTTCAAACTTATGCGTCACAACTGGCGCAAGTTATGACGTTTCGAAAAAGTTTCATTCTGTTGCGTAGTCAGAGTGGTCCATAGGATTGTAATAGGTGGATACACAAAATTTTTTAGTAGTGATTGGAGGACTAACATACAAGGATATGTTACCTGCATATGTGGCATTTAGAAAGCCGTCCTCTTAGTTGCAAATCGTAATTTTCAAATGGTAAGGTGATTGTCGGGCATATCAAACAGTCAGAGAACCACGCGAGAGAAAAAACTGTTACTTTCATCAGAGCATAGCTTTATTCTTTCTCAAGTAGTAACTGGCGTTTGTAATGGTACTTGAATTACGTAACCATTACGGCACCTCACCTCAACCTCTCGATACCAGCAATATTCTACTGTGTTTCTGTAAAATAGTTAACATATTTCTGTGACAACATTCACATTTAATTTCATTAATGTAGAGGTACTTTGATACATCGATATGTTTATATCGCAATGATATTATTCTTATGTGCATTCTTTGTTTTGTCACTATGATCTTTGACGTACTTGTAACTCTGAATTTTGGGCGCGTAAGCGGTTATTAGAGAGTCAAGTCTTGGTCGTCATGTTGAAAAGACGCAAACTGTAGTCAGTTTATGAAATGTGAACTTTAACAGTGAGGAAGATACGAGGGCTATCCACAAAGTACATTACGTTTTGGAATTAAAAATAAATAAAGTATTGGAAATTTTTTTATTATATACAGATGAAAGCCACACTTAAATACTACTTTTCTACATAGTTGCCATTTAAATTAAGGAACTTATCGTAGCGATGGACGAGCTTGGAAATTCCTTCGTCGTAAAATTCGGCCGCCTGCGCCTTTAGCCACGTGATTAATCAGTAACCCGGTAGAAATACGATTTTTGTGGATTTCCTGGAAAGAGGCACTACAATAAACTCTCACAGGTATTGCCAAACTCTGCACAACCTCAGAAGAGCAATGCAAAACAAGCGCAGGGGAAAGTTGGGCTCAAAGATCTTTCTGATTCACGACAAAGACCGGGCCCACACGGTAAATGCCACTCGTGAAGTTCTCGAATCTTTTAAGTGGGAGTTGTTTCCTCATCCGCCGTACAGTCCCGACTTGGCACCGAGAGACTTCCACTTATTCCCAGCAATGAAGAAGTGGTTGGCTATGCAGCGTTTTGATGACGACGCACAGTTTCAAGAAGAGGTAACCACGTGGTTGAAGGCGCAGGCGGCCGAATTTTACGACGAAGGAATTTCCAAGCTCGTCCATCGCTACGATAAGTGCCTTAATTTAAATGGCAACTATATAGAAAAGTAGTATTTAAGTGTGGCTTTCATCTGTATATAATAAAAAAATTTCCAATACTTTATTTTTAATTCCAAAACGTAATGTACTTTGTGGATAGTCCTCGTATTTTCAAGTATGTTTTATATTGTAAAGTGACGTTGCAACAAAAGTAATAAAAAAGAAGTGTAACTTAAATTCGGAGTGCTGATTACTTTTTTACATCACCATAGTCTTAACTTGCAAAAGTTTAATCTTCAAGAATGGTTTATGAAACACATCTATAAAACTTTTGAATATCGCAGAATAACACCTAGGCCTCTTTGCATCCGAGCTTGGAATCATCACTACCTAGATTTTCGACGATTGAGCCATGAGTTCACAACGAGACCAGTGTGGGAAACATGAAAAGATGAGTGCCTTGTTTATCCATTATTTCAAGACATGACTTTAATAACTGTGCTCTAATGACACCTGCCACATGATATAACTTTGTTGTTGCCCGAAAATGCAATATTTAGCAGCGTGAGCAACACTACAATCATAATTAATTTTTGACCCTTGTTGTGATAGGGTTGTTAGATGTTCATTACTTTCAGGTGAAGTGGAAGCTGATGGCGTTACAATGGCTTGCATGTAAGAAGGCCGATGATAAGGTGATGCGCAGTGGACAATGTGACACGTGCGCTCCAGCCAGCAGCGTCATTCTGCTGTATCTGTTTGTAACGTGTGCCTTTCAGTTAATCTTGATGTTATTTCAAGTGTGGCAGATAGTCACAGTAGCGATCATAAAAGGTATAGTGAACACGAGAAGTCTACTACTTGAAGAAAAGTGTCCGGACACCCCAATTTAACGCGGAGTTGACCACTATACGTCACGAGAGACGGAAAGGCAAGTGTAAAAGGAGGCGGGGAGCATTGTCTTGTGGGCAGAGAAGCGATACCGTCAGAATGCGTCGGTCAGAATACGTCAGTGAGTTAGAATGTGAACTAATCGAAGATAACAAATTCGCCAGACACATTTCAACTCTTCTAAAAGCTGTCAAAGTCCACTGTTGGTGTTGTGAAGTGCAAACATGAAGTACGAAAGACTGTCACAGAGGGATCGTCGAGCGCTGCGGAGGGCGGTTGAAGAACAAGGCGTGAGGTCAGCGTAAGGAACCACTCGTCAGTTGCCAAATGCTGCCCCTAGTGTAGCTATCACAATGACTGTGCGTAGGGAGTTTTTAAAGTGCAGTACAGTAAAAAGAATGGAGTACAGTAGTCGAGCAACTCTCATAAACCACACGTATCTTAGTCAGCGCACAGCAGCGCCTCAGGTGTCGTAAAAAGCAACGCCACTGGACATGAATAATTATTCTGGAGTGATGAATGACGCTATACCTTGTGGCAGTCCGATGGAAGGGTTTGAGACTGGCGTATTCCTGAAAAACGTTACGCACCATCTGAGGCGTGCATGGCTCGTGTTCCCGCCATCTTGCGTTTTACACCTCGTTTTTAACGTACTTCCACCTCACTACGCTAATTTAAATTTCTACCGTCACTGAGTTGCTGCTTTGCCTGACCGTGAGCGGCGCTAGCAGCGCGTATCGACATATCCCCTCTCGTAGTATCTTTACTCGGCTGCTATTGCTTCCCGGTCGTTGTCTGTCGTAAGCCAGATCGAGTTGCCAGTTCGGGTCGTGAGTTCGGGCTGCAAATCAGTTGGAACGCGTCTGGAGCGCAGTGCGGACCTGCCACTGGAGTTGCAATGCGGCACTACTGCCGTCATGATGGAGCAGCAGTGAGGTCTGCTTAGACGTGGCTCGCCCCACC